>NC_092180.1:1192500-1372500 GCF_043641665.1 Enoplosus armatus
GGCTGGACATAGTTATTATATATAGAGAGGAGGCTGGTCATAGTCATTGTATATATAGAGGAGGCTGGTCATAGTTATTATATATAGAGAGGAGGCTGGTCATAGTTATTATATATAAAGGAGGCTAGTCATAGTTATTATATATAGAGAGGAGGCTGGTCATAGTTATTATATATAAAGGAGGCTAGTCATAGTTATTATATATAGAGAAGAGGCTGGTCATAGTTATTATATATAGAGAGGAGGCTGGTGATAGTCATTATATATACAAAGGAGGCTGGTCATAGTTAATATATATGTAGAGGAGGCTGGTCATAGTTATATATAAAGAGGAGGCTGGTCATAGTTATTATATATGGAGAGGAGGCTGGTCATAGTTATTATATATAAAGAGGAGGCTGGTCATAGTCATTATATATATGGAGGAGGCTGGTCATAGTCATTATATATATGGAGGAGGCTGGTCATAGTCATTGTATATATAGAGGAGGCTGGTCATAGTTATTATATATAAAGGAGGCTGGTCATAGTCATTATATATAAAGGGGGCTGGTCATAGTTATTATATATAAAGGAGGCTGGTCATAGTCATTATATATATGGAGGAGGCTGGTCATAGTTATTATATATATAAAGGAGGCTGGTCATAGTTATTATATATAAAGGAGGCTAGTCATAGTTATTACATATAGAGAGGAGTCTGGTCATAGTCATTATATATAGAGAAGAGGCTGGTCATAGTCATTATATATATAAAGGAGGCTGGTCATAGTTATTATATATAAAGGAGGCTAGTCATAGTTATCATATATAGAGAGGAGGCTGGTCATAGTCATTATATATAGAGAAGAGGCTGGTCATAGTTATTATATATAAAGGAGGCTGGTCATAGCCATTATATATATAGAGGAGGCTGGTCATAGTTATTATATATAGAGAGGAGGCTGGTCATAGTCATTATATATAAAGGAGGCTGGTCATAGTCATTATATATAGAGAGGAGGCTGGTCATAGTCATTATATATAGAGAAGAGGCTGGTCATAGTTATTATATATAGAGAGGAGGCTGGTCATAGTCATTATATATAGAGAGGAGGCTGGTCATAGTCCTTATATATATAAAGGAGGCTGGTCATAGTTATTATATATAAAGGAGGCTAGTCATAGTTATTATATATAGAGAGGAGGCTGGTCATAGTTATTATATATAGAGAGGAGGCTGGTCATAGTCCTTATATATATAAAGGAGGCTGGTCATAGTTATTATATATAAAGGAGGCTAGTCATAGTTATTATATATAGAGAGGAGGCTGGTCATAGTTATTATATATAGAGAGGAGGCTGGTGATAGTCATTATATATACAAAGGAGGCTGGTCATAGTTAATATATATATAGAGGAGGCTGGTCATAGTTATATATAAAGGGGAGGCTGGTCATAGTTATTATATATGGAGAGGAGGCTGGTCATAGTTATTATATATAAAGAGGAGGCTGGACATAGTTATTATATATAAAGAGGAGGCTGGTCATAGTTATATATAAAGAGGAGGCTGGTCATAGTTATATATGGAGAGGAGGCTGGTCATAGTTACTATATATAAAGAGGAGGCTGGACATAGTTATTATATATATAGAGGAGGCTGGTCATAGTTATTATATATAAAGGAGGCTGGTCATAGTCATTATATATAAAGGGGGCTGGTCATAGTTATTATATATAAAGGAGGCTGGTCGTAGTCATTATATATGGAGGAGGCTGGTCATAGTCATTATATATAGAGAGGAGGCTGGTCATAGTCCTTATATATATAAAGGAGGCTGGTCATAGTTATTATATATAAAGGAGGCTAGTCATAGTTATTATATATAGAGAGGAGGCTGGTCATAGTCATTATATATATGGAGGAGGCTGGTCATAGTCATTATATATATAAAGGAGGCTGGTCATAGTCATTGTATATATAGAGGAGGCTGGTCATAGTTATTATATAGAGAGGAGGCTGGTCATAGTTATTATATATAAAGGAGGCTAGTCATAGTTATTATATATAGAGAGGAGGGTGGTCATAGTCATTATATATAGAGAAGAGGCTGGTCATAGTTTTTATATATAGAGAGGAGGCTGGTGATAGTCATTATATATACAAAGGAGGCTGGTCATAGTTAATATATATATAGAGGAGGCTGGTCATAGTTATATATAAAGGGGAGGCTGGTCATAGTTATTATATATGGAGAGGAGGCTGGTCATAGTTATTATATATAAAGAGGAGGCTGGTCATAGTTATTATATATGGAGAGGAGGCTGGTCATAGTTATATATAAAGAGGAGGCTGGTCATAGTTATTATATATGGAGAGGAGGCTGGTCATAGTTACTATATATAAAGAGGAGGCTGGACATAGTTATTATATATATGGAGGAGGCTGGTCATAGTTATTATATATAAAGGAGGCTGGTCATAGTCATTATATATAAAGGGGGCTGGTCATAGTTATTATATATAAAGGACGCTGGTCATAGTCATTATATATATGGAGGAGGGTGGTCATAGTTATTATATATATAAAGGAGGCTGGTCATAGTTATTATATATAAAGGAGGCTAGTCATAGTTATCATATATAGAGAGGAGGCTGGTCATAGTCATTATATATAGAGAAGAGGCTGGTCATAGTTATTATATATAAAGGAGGCTGGTCATAGCCATTATATATATAGAGGAGGCTGGTCATAGTTATTATATATAGAGAGGAGGCTGGTCATTATTATATATAAAGGAGGCTGGTCATAGTCATTATATATAGAGAGGAGGCTGGTCATAGTCATTATATATAGAGGAGGCTGGTCATAGTTATTATATATAGAGAGGAGGCTGGTCATAGTCATTATATATAAAGGAGGCTGGTCATAGTCATTATATATAAAGGAGGCTAGTCATAGTTATCATATATAGAGAGGAGGCTGGTCATAGTCATTATATATAGAGAAGAGGCTGGTCATAGTTATCATATATAGAGAGGAGGCTGGTCATAGTCATTATATATATAGAGGAGGCTGGTCATAGTTATTATATATAGAGGAGGCTGGTCATAGTCATTATATATATGGAGGAGGCTGGTCATAGTTATTATATATAGAGAGGAGGCTGGTCATAGTTAATATATATGTAGAGGAGGCTGGTCATAGTTATATATAAAGAGGAGGCTGGTCATAGTTATTATATATGGAGAGGAGGCTGGTCATAGTTATTATATATAAAGAGGAGGCTGGTCATAGTTATTATATATAGAGAGGAGGCTGGTCATAGTTATTATATATAAAGAGGAGGCTGGACATAGTTATTATATATATAGAGGAGGCTGGTCATAGTTATTATATATAAAGGAGGCTGGTCATAGTCATTATATATAAAGGGGGCTGGTCATAGTTATTATATATAAAGGAGGCTGGTCATAGTCATTATATATAAAGGAGGCTAGTCATAGTTATCATATATAGAGAGGAGGCTGGTCATAGTCATTATATATAGAGAAGAGGCTGGTCATAGTCATTATATATAAAGGAGGCTGGTCATAGTTATTATATATAAAGGAGGCTAGTCATAGTTATCATATATAGAGAGGAGGCTGGTCATAGTCATTATATATAGAGAAGAGGCTGGTCATAGTTATTATAAATAAAGGAGGCTGGCCATAGCCATTATATATAGAGAGGAGGCTGGTCATAGTCATTATATATAAAGGAGGCTGGTCATAATTATTATATATAAAGGAGGCTAGTCATAGTTATCATATATAGAGAGGAGGCTGGTCATAGTCATTATATATAGAGAAGAGGCTGGTCATAGTTATTATATATAAAGGAGGCTGGTCATAGCCATTATATATATAGAGGAGGCTGGTCATAGTTATTATATATAGAGAGGAGGCTGGTCATAGTCATTATATATATGGAGGAGGCTGGTCATAGTCATTATATATAAAGGAGGCTGGTCATAGTTATTATATATAAAGGAGGCTGGTCATAGTTATTATATATAGAGTCCGAATCCCAGAGTGAAAAATAGTGAAACCTCCTCAAGACTGGTATGATCTGTTGTTTTGGTTTAGCAACAATCATCGATTTGTGTCATTTTGTTCCTATTTGTTCCTATTTGTTCCTATTTGTTCAGGACTCTAATCACAAGCCGGGTGAGCGCTCCCTTTATTTCTCCGTTTAATGGCATCATTCCACACGTGACTTGTACATGTTCCAGTAATTGTTTAATTAAAAAAGGGAGTTCAAAATATGTTATTAATTCAGAGAACTCAATATATCCGTTTTTACAGCGTGAAAAATCATGCACAAACTTTGTCAACACTTAATAGTCACTTAAAATGACGTTTAAATAACTATTCTACCAGATGTTAGATTTTAGATTTGTCAGGAGCCTCTGACCACCATTATTATTATTATTGTCATTATCGGTCATAAGTTTTGCTGGTCTAATTTAATTTCCACTGTTGAGGTCAGACTGGATGAGAATATCAGATCAAAGCTTAAACTTCTCTGATCCGAGATCAGTTTCAAAGAAGCAGCAGTTTGAAGCAGGTGAACGGTTTCTTTACACGGCGGTGAGATGGAAATGAGTAAAATGTGAGCGTTCCTGAGGCTTTTCACTGCAGGCTAAAGAAGGCTGCCAACTGCTTCAGTCCTCATCCCGGCTCTAAATAATCATCATATTCAGCGCTTTTATTTCATCTGAACTAATTAAAGTGATGAAATCTGGAGCAATATCCTCTTTTTAAAATGTTCCAGGCACTGTGAAGCTTTTGGCAAAAGGAAATTAGTGGTAGAAAAAGCTGCTGATGAAAAGGTAGAGAGGGAGGCAGTAACACAGCTGGCAGGGCTCACTGAGCGGAGGACGGCTGCAGGAGGGAGGCCAAGACCACATGAAAACCTGAATCTGGGGATAACTATGACTCTGGACTAACGATTATTTCCTTACCGTTCATTTGTTTCATTTAGTCGTGTTGTCTCGATTCACTGGGCTGCTGTTTTGTCTATAAAATGTCAGAAAATAATGAAAAATGTCCCTCACAGTTTTCCAGAGTTCAAGGTGACGTCCTGAAACGTCTTGATTTGTCCAACCAGCAGTCCAAAACAGTCAAAAATCTGTCTGTCTGTCAGTCTGTCTGTCTGTCTGTCAGTCCGTTTGTCTGTCTGTCTGTAAGTCTGTTTGTCTGTAAGTCTGTTTGTCTGTCTGTCAGTCAGTCAGTCTCTCTGTCTGTCAGTCTGTCTGTCTGTCTGTCCGTCTGTCTCTCTGTCTCTGTCTCTCTGTCTGTCAGTCTGTCTGTCTGTCTGTCTGTCAGTCAGTCAGTCTCTCAGTCTGTCTCTCAGTCTGTCCATCTGTCTCTCTGTCAGTCAGTCAGTCTCTCAGTCTGTCCATCTGTCTGTCTGTCTCTCTCTCAGTCTGTCTCTCTGTCAGTCAGTCAGTCTCTCAGTCTGTCTGTCTGTCAGTCAGTCTGTCTCTCTGTCAGCCTGTTTGTCTGTCTGTCAGTCAGTCTGTCTCTCTGTCAGTCCGTTTGTCTGTCTGTCTGTAAGTCTGTTTGTCTGTAAGTCTGTTTGTCTGTCTGTCAGTCAGTCAGTCTCTCTGTCTGTCTGTCTCTCTGTCCATCTGTCTCTCTGTCTGTCAGTCTGTCTCTCTGTCAGTCAGTCTGTCTCCCTGTCTGTCTGTCAGTCAGTCAGTCTCTCAGTCTGTCCATCTGTCTGTCTGTCTCTAGATGAGAGGGTTTTGCTGATAGTCCATTAAGCACGAAAGACAAATAAACAAAAAAGAAACACTGATAAAAAATGACAATACAAACAACATATCAAAGAAATATATAAAACTAGCTCACTCATCATCCCTATATCAGCACACACCTTCAAACTTATTTCATAATCATAAGTTGAAACAAAACACTTTAAGTAAAGAAGCGGAGTAGTTGGTCCACCTCTGCAGTTCTGGAACATGTGGCTCCTCACTGACCTGCCAACATCAAACCCACTTCAGATCCTCCTCCATGTAATCAGGGTCATGTTATTGCCACGTGTGACATTTTCAATATTCATATCTGGGAGTGATGAGGGATCATTTCTGACTCTGTAATGTGACTGCAGTGTTCAGTCATAGTGACACTTAATGACAGCAGTCAGAAACTTTATTGTTCATGACCGTTATGACAGTGTTTCCCGGGTTTCTTTGCATCTCAGGTTGTGCTGCAGATTCAGAGGAGGTTCAATATGAACTACTTCACCTTCACCTGCTTCATCAGTAGTCTACAGACAGACTGACAGACTGACACACTTTACATCTGATTTGTTTGCTTTGCACTGAGAGACTTGAAAGTCCGGGTCTCAGCCTCCAGGGAGGGCAGCCCAGCTCTCCACAGCGCCGCCCTCCCTCTCTCTCAGGCGGCTTCTTCTTCCTCCAAACGGCGCGCACAGCAGCGACCTGACAGCCGCCCAGCAGCCGCGCTCCTCCCGCCGTTGTCGCTCCGCTCCGCCGGCTGTTCTTCTGTCCTTCTGGCAGCTACTGACCGCGGAGGAGGATTTTGTTCGTTTTGGAGTTTTCTTCGGTGCATGGATGGAGTCGTCCCTGCAGGATTCGGCGAGCGACGCGGGCAGGAGCGGCTCTGAGCCCGCTACGCTGGTCACGGAGACTCCGGCGAGGAGACACAACAGCTCCGGCTCCAGCTCCTCTGGATCCGGATCCGGCTACAGCAAAGGTAAGACTATCCTGTCTGTCTGCCTGTCTGTCTGTCTGTCTGTCAGGCTGCAGCTGCAACTTGAAACGGTCTGTGGAGCAGCTGGTCTGTTGAGGCTCAGACGCGGCTTTGCTTCATTACAACACACACATTTCCACCTCCACACACACTCATGATACACTCCTGCACGGGACTGTGTGACACCTTGACCCGCAGTGTGTGGAGCCTCTGTTGTTGGTGGAGTCGGACACTGAGAGGAGTGAAGTGGGTGGAGTAAGTCACTTTAATTTGACACTACATGTCTGCCTGCTTCGGTCTCTTAGTTCCACTGAAGGTGAAACTCTTAATGTCACAACTACAAAGATTTTTCAGACAACAGTGTTCCTCCATCTTTGTGTTCGTCTCTTTCCTGTTTCAACACGACCACGTCCCCGAGCACCAAGCAGCTCCAGAGGGAAATGCTTTTCCCAGTTTGATGTGGAAGAACTTGACCTCGACCCCATCCAGCACCTGTGGGATGAACTGGAACTAGATTAATTGATCCATTAGTGGATTGACACAAATTAATTCTGTAATATTTCAAGCAAACATTTGGGAGTTCCAGCTCCTCCGACGTGAGGATTTGATACTTTCTTTGTCATATATGAAAGTGAACGTCATATTTTTGTCTTTTGGACTGTTGGTCGGAGAAAACAAGAACTCTGAAGACGTCACATTCGTCTGTGGGAAATTATAATGAGCATTTTGAACTACTTTGTGTCCTTTGTAGACAGAAAGATGAATCCATAATGTGATAATGTAATAATAATTGTTAGCTGATTGGAACTCCGACTGTGAGCTAGACCTGATCACCGACATCAGGGTTGGACCTCATGATGCTCTGGTGTCTCTGGTGGAAAGACTGAAACCAGGAGCAGCACGTTCATGAACACGGTCACAACATCACGTCACGCTGTCACCAAGTGCGTTTCCATCCACCTGTTTTTATACACAATTTGTACTCGGGCGCTGATCCCAGGGGGGTCGGAGGGCACGAAGTCTCCAACCCATGAAAAATATGAAGTTTTCCCCCCAGTAAATGATTTGTAAATAAACTATGTAATTGAATATATATGTTTAAGCTTCCTGCTCAGCGGTCTGAACCGTTTACTAAACTAAGCGTGAATTCAGGAAATGAAGTGAACAGTTTACTTCAGCCTGAGACCTTTGCTTGCTATTGAACTCCGTTTCCCAGGTTCCATCTCTGTAGCACGTGAGTTGCGTCCTCAGTGAGTCTGCTGGCTGATGGGACTCTAGGCTGGTCCTGAGACAGATGCCCTGTAAGTCATTTTGTTGTCTCTGTCTTGTTACTTGTTCTATCAACAGAAGAAAAGGTTTAAAATGCCTTTATGCCTTTTTTCAAAGAATGAATCATTTGATATGCGCTGGTGGGATATTATTGATATTATTGATATTATTGATACTCCTGTTTGTGGTCCCCCACAATGAATCATTTCCACCAAGCTGCGCTCTCTCACTCGTGCACTCTCAGCTGGCAGCTGGCAGTCGTGTTATTTCTGACAGCCCCTGAAGGCAGCAGGCGTGTGTTATGTAAGAGGTGACGGGTTCGAAGGGCACCGAGCCAGAGCAGCCAGTGACAGCTTCAAGAACAGACCTGTGAACAGCTTCAAGGCTGAAATCACTAACTAACCTGTTGACCGGCATTCCTGCTGCCTGCAGGAGAACAGCAGCAGCAGACTGTATTCATAAATCTGAACTATCACGAAGAGATTCTCTCGATCCAAACGTCACATTTATTTAATACAATATTCTATTATAAAATACTCGATACGATATTATAATGAAGGTTTCAGTGAATCCTTTTAAGCACTCACTAATATTCTGGTTGGGATCATATTCAGGATGTGATATCTTCATGGAACATGAGAAACCTGCTTCTTCTTCTCATTGTTTACATGATTCTAACATCGTCCAGGTTTCAAACCAAAAATATCACCACTTTCCAACATATGTCCTCACTAACCAAAATCTTCTCACTTTTTCAGAAATGTCCTAACTTTCCAAATCAACCCACTTTTAGAATATTGTCATCACTTTTCAAAAATATCCATATTTTCCAAAAACTTACTTAAATATGTCCTCACAATTTGACCAAAATGGTCCCACTTTTCAAACTTACGAAAAATGTGCATACGATCAAAAAATGAATGAAAGTGTCCCCACTTCTTCAAAATGCCTCCTGACTGTTTATACTCTCCAGAAATAATGTCAATTTCCAAAAATGTCCACAGTTTCTACGACAATGAAATAAGTCCTAACTGTCCAAAATGTCCTCATTTCATAAAGAAACTCTAAAAGTGAAGGTTTAAAACTCGTATTGGTCCTCGCAAAGGTAGAAATACAACATTACACACACAGTTCATTCCCCCTCTGCGTTCAGTGTCTTTACTTTAGTTTCTGTGTTTGTTCTCGTCTTCGCAGCGTTTCTGTCCTCACACAGTTTTGATGTTGTTGTGTCGTCACTTGTCATTTTGTTTTTTTCTTCTTCTCTTCTCTTTCTTCTTCTTCTCCTCCGGGATGAGACGAGCGTCTCAGCCCCTCGAGGTTTCTCTGTCTCACCCACACAGCTCGTCTTCCTCTGTCCTCCTCTTCTTCCAGTCGCTTTTAGCATCATTACAGACAATAACTCTGAACCTTTATCTTCTGCTGTCTCACTCTGGACTTCGTCTCGTCTCGTCTGGCGTTCTCTGGTGATAATGAAGGTCCCTCGCAGTCAGACGATGGAGATGAACACGACTTTTCCGTTCTGTGATTCTGTGTGATTCATGAATGAAGGAGATGAGGTTCTTCAGATCTCTTCAGAAATGTAGCAGCCGTTATCACAGTGGAAGTAAAACTCTGGGCCTGTTCTCATGAAGTGTCTCCGAGTTTGTCCTGAGAATCACTGTGAAAGTGAACCGACACTAAAGACACTTGGAGCAGGAGTCACCTGAAGCGTCCTCCAGAGAATCACTTCCTGCCTGTAACCGTTTGAAATATTAGACCATAGTTATTATTATATTAAGCATGTAAAAGAAAGAAAAGGACATGTAGTCGTTTTTACCTGCTGTAGTTGACACATTCCACCATTTAACTGATGAAGTCGTTGCTTCTGCCAGAATCCGTTTGCTCTGTTGTAAAACATCGAATGGTACGAGCTGCTTTAGTTCCTAGTTCTAAAAGTAGTTGGCAGTGATTTCTCTGATAGATAAAGTCAGAAACACAACACCCAATTTCACAAAGGAGCTACATCCCTGAGCATCAAAGCGTCTCTGAACTCCACAAACCCCGTCAGGTCAAAGGTCACATGCCGTTTAGTTGTTATCAACCCCGATGCACCTCCTGCCGCTGCTCTGGCTTTACTAGAGCCTCGCAGCTCTGCTCAGACCTCAGATCAGTTTTACATGAACTGCTTTTGTCACTTTCCGAGAAGTTGAATGTGAATGTGTGACCCAGTTTAAAGTGTTTCACAAACTGGGTGACGATGTGCTCAGAACACAGCAGAGAGTCTGGCCACGCTGGTGGGAAGTTATTTTGGCCGGCGGGTCCCCGGTGGCTCAGTGGTTTGGATGCTGGAGGAGGTTTGGTGTGTTTCAGGCTGGATGGGACTTCTGGTGTTTTGATATGTTGAAATAAAGTCCAGCAGCAGCAGAATGTTTTCATGAAACTAACAGGATTTAATTGTCTGATTTGGGATGTGATCAGCTGGACTTTTGACTTTGTTTTCTTCTTTTATACAAAGAGAAACTGGTCTGAGTCTCTGAGACGAGCAGAGCAGACATGCTCCCTCACGAGGATGCTTTTCTGTTCTGTGTGCTCGTATCACGTGCACACGCCTGGTTTCGTGGTTCCGTGTGCAGGTTTTGGGACAAATGAAACGGCATACATAACGGTGTGTGTTTCAGATGGCGCTCAGCCTCGCGGCCTCACGCTGACTCTGAATGAGCTCCAGACAATCTGCTGCCAGTCGGTGACTCGTCCTGCAGTCTGTGTCGTACAGGCTGCTGCCGATCTGCCCGGATACCTGCCCTGCCAGGAGGCCCCCGCCGCCTGATTGGTCACCTCTGATGTTTTTCCATCTGAATATTTCAGATGATCGTCTGCTGATTTGGAGCTGAGCAGGTTCAGTGAGCACAGCTGGAGGTTTGAGGCTCGCTGCTAATTAAAACATCTAACGGAGGCTCCGAGGAGTTCTGCTCATCTGTACAAATACATCACATGTTGCACAGAAACAACCACTTGTTATGAACTGACGTGCCATGCTCAAGTCTCGTGATGACACCGATGATGGAGACCAAAAGATGCGGTTGAAAGCTAGTCAAAAAGCTAGTAAGTGGACCTCGATTTAAACTAAGTCTCCTGATGATGCTGCCACAGCGAGTGTCTGAACCTTTGGAAAATGTATTTAAACATTTTCACAGATTTTGGCCTAAAGGCTTTTTGACTCACTGGAACCAAGTGGATCAAATCTAATTCATCACTGTGATTCATTTTTTAAAACTGAAACGTACCAGATTAGACACGCGGTTACCCGTGTACATGACCAAGAGATCAGGTTTCTCTAATCCCCTACCCTGATCACTGAAACCAGGTTTGTTGTTGACGTGACAGTAAAGAAATCAAGCCGAGGTTTTACTTTGAGAGAAACATGAGGATTCACTTCTCCTTTCCTTCCTGCTTGGTAAGAACTGTCCATCAGGTTATTACACCTCCTCCTCCTCCTCCACCTCCTCCTCCTCCCTCCAGACTCATACATGAGGTGAATTACTCCGCTCTAATGATAATTACCCAGAGTGCCTCTTGCTCTGGTCCGAAGCCAGCTGTTAATTAGCGTGTTGACGGCTGCTTTGTGCAGCGGCGGGCCTGTTTGGCCGAACACGCCTCGTCGCTCCCTGATAAAGACAGAACAGAGCGGTCATGGAAACTTCATTATCTCTGTCAGAACTGGATCCGGCTGCAGGATCAGACGGAGGAGAGCTGCGATCAGATGTTCAGAAGCAGAAGAAGACACAGTCTCACTCCTCGGATCCATTACTATATCATGACTTCTGTGTTTCACAATTTCACAATGTGTTACACGACTACAGATCGACTTCTCGTCCTGACGAAACACTTTCAAAAACACCGAAATAAACGTAATAAAATTGATACAAGTTTTTCCTTTTAGTCTAAAAATATGTATGAAAAAAACATGATTTATTATTTACACCCTGGCTTTTCTTTTTCTTTTGTGAACTCTGCCTCTGATTCATTTACAGTTTCTGACTTTGACATCCAAGAAAAGCTTTTCTCATTTCATTAACTTGCCCTGACAGATCTTCTAACCATGACCACAGCCGTATCCTAAAGTTAACCAAGTAGTTGGGGTCTGATTCAATTTATAAGCTTAAAATATGGATATTATTTGAAAGAAAGTTTAACTGGAGAATGTGACCCCTGACATTGATGTGATGAGATCCACTGGAGAGAAGACGTCTCACTCTGTTGGAACTACAGACTCAGTCCACTCCGATTGAACAGCGGTGTTACAGAGTGGAGCTTCTTCCCTCATAGATGATCTTTGGCTGAGTACAGACACACAAACCGACAGCAGACAGTCAAAAAATCCATAAACAACAACAACCATAAATGATAAAGAGGGAAGTTTTGAGTTTCACTGACATTAAGTTAAACATGCTCGAAACTGTGACCATTCCATAAAACTTTCATACTTTATTAGTTACAAATCATATTTTTGTCACTGAATTCACCAGCAGGTCTTTAGGATGTGCAGAACATCTGGATCTCAGAGCAGGGATCCACTTCCCTCGTCCGTCTGAGCTTTTGTTCTGGAGTTGTTCTTAAATTCCAGGCAGCGTTAAAAGATCTTGAACATCCTTAAATTTGTCGTCCTGAGTGTTGGTGGCCTGTTTCTGCTGCTGGTGTCCCTCCTTCCTCCTCCATTAGCCCTCCTCCTCCTCCCTTTCCTCCCCGACAGGTGGCCGACCTGACTGCAAATATCAATTAGCAGTTAAAGAGAGTCAACTCCTGGCTGGAGTCTGCTCAGAGAGTCCAGATGGCGAGGAGCGGTGAGTCGGAGCAGTGGAGGAGGACAGGACTGAGGAGGTTTCCCCGGTCAGTTCATGCGTCGGATGCCGGCGTTTCACATTCGTTATGTTAACGACGCGACTGCAGTTATTAATAAGTGTCTCTCCCTCATGTGGCATGCAGCCTCAGCAGGTTTGATATGTTCATACGTCGCTGCTGACGGAACACGTTTCACTGAAAAACACCTCAATAAAGAAAAGAGGTATTTAAATGACTGTGAAGCGACACACAGATCTCCTCGCTGATACAGTTTATGATGTCTGATGTGGTGAACTTCAGGTTTCCTTTAACTTGTATCATGTAGAAAACGTCATTAAAGTTAATAGAACGTGGTTCTTCAGCTCCTTAAAGAAACATGGAGCTGACCGGAGTGAACGTCAGCAGGCAACGCTAGACATGGCGGCCATATTGGATTGATCAAAGTTATAACATGAACTAAATAATAATGCAGTTCTATTACAATGGAAATTTGCTCTGTTGTTCTCATCAACACCACACTCGAGTTTGATGAATTGTGGAATCCAGAGCTACGATTACCATGACTGATCGATCAATCGATCAATTAACAGCAGATCTACATGTCGTCTGTTCAGACTGTAGCTGTCTCTTTAAAAACCTCCGGCTGACTCCTGTTTCACTGAAAATCTGAGAATCTGTCACAGTCTGAACCTCCTCCTGCAGAGATTAGACCGCTCCCGTTTATACACTCGCCTCCCAGCAGTGTCGCGCGCACACACACACACACACACACACACACACACGTTTCTGCTCCCCTCATTGATTTATAACGCGTTCCCGACCAAAACCTTTGTAGCCTTAATGTTAGAATCACTAAATTCAAGATAATTTCAGACAGTAATAATGATGATAATGCCATTTATTTAGCTATTGCTATGTACGTTTTCCTCCTTACCAACACTTAAATACCTTTATACTTCTAAATATATATGTATAATAGTATAATTAATATAAATATATTGATGTATGCATGTAGAGTGGGGGGGGGGGGTTGAGTTCTTCCTGCTGAGAGTGAAGCGGCTGCATGAACATCATTCACGTCTTCAGATATCATCAGAGTTCAGCCTTTAATGATGAAATGATGAGGACGATCCGTCTGTGTGACGGCTGATCAGACCTTTTCTTTATCTGCGTGCTTCCTGCTGCACATTGTCATTAGAGTCAACATTAGTTAATTAATCAATTCAATTAATTAAAATTTTAAAATCTGAGTCCCTTACTAATAATGCTAATGTAGCAGTTGTATCGAATATTTCTTCTATAACACAGAAAATGTCCAACAGATTTTTGTCTTTCACTCAAAACAAATCACCACTAAATGTAGAAGTTGTGTGTGTGTGTGTGTGTGTGTGTGTGTGTTCACCTCTGTGGTTCCCCTTAAAGGAAAAACAAAAGCATTTTCAGATTTAACATTTCCGTGGTGTTGCTCGGTGGTCAAAGCGTTTGCTTGGACACTAGCGTTAGCATGCTAAAAGCGCTTGACTTGAGCGCTGGGATGTTCTCAGAAAGCACTGTGTTCGTGGGGAATCCTGGGTAACGTAGTAACTGTTGAAAACACTGAACTTTAATCAGTAAAATAGCATTTTCTCAGCCAATATTGGGTACGCCTGAAAAATGAACCACCAACATTGTTTCCTGGCATCAGAATGTGGTTAGCTTAGCATAAAGACTGGACGCAGGGGGAAATAGCTAGTCTGGCTCTGCCCAAAGCTCAAAAATACACCTCCCAACACCTCCAAAGGTCAGTAATTAACATGTTGTATCTCTGCTAGCTGCTGTAAACAAGCAACACATGCTAACTTCAGCTCCATACTTAACACACAAACATGAGATTGATATCAATCTTTTCATCTCAGACTCAACAAGAAAGCTACTAAGCCTTTTTTGCAAAATGGCAAAAATTAGTTCTTAATCAGTTGTTTTAAAAAATATATATTTTGTTGCGTTGTTGCTCGGTCTAACACTTTGGTTCAGACTGAATTATCTCTAAAGGTTTTGGATAAATTGCCATGACATTTGATACAATCATTCATGGTTCCCAGATGGTGAATCCCAATGACTTTGCATCTAGCGCCACCTTGAGGTTGACATTTTTGGTCCAGACTGAAATATTTTGAGAACTATTAGATGGATTGTGATGAAATGTGGTTCAGACCATAGACTGTATATAAAGATGGACGACATGACAGCTCCCCAAAAGTGGAGCCAAAACATCTCGATCGCCCCCCTGGTGGCGGGCTGCAGTATAGGTCATAAGCCCCGCCCCCTCTATGTTAGCAGATGGGACATGGGCCAAACTAAAAAAATCAGTCATATCAGGTAGTTCTTATCATGCTGATGTTTGTTCAAGTGTTCATTTTTCTGATCAGTTTGGTTTTAATTAGTTATTAGATGCTATAAAAACGGGGTGAAACGTCTTGACTGACAGCTGAGATTGACTGTGGTGTGCTCGCAATTGGGTCTGGCGGGTGTATCGGCGGGAGCTTGATACCGCGGCCTTGCCCCCGATCACTACTGTGCAGATTCTGGCTCCAAATGACGTCACCAGTGCAAGATGGCAGTGGCCGTATCCGGCAGAGTTTTGCTTCATTTTTGTACAGTGGGGAGGAAGAGGAGACACGTCGGCCATCTTTATAGACATGTTTCTGTCAGGATGAATTTGAATAACTTTGGTGATCCTTTGACTTTCTTATCTCATCTAACTCCATCATCAGTTCATCCAGTCCTTCGGTTCATGAGCAAACACCTGCAGAACTAAAGACATATTCAGCCTCAGCTGGACTGGTCTCATGCTGAAATAAGATGTTGAACATGGTGAACATCATACCTACTAAACATCATCATGTTAGCATGACATTAGGTGAAAGTAAGTACAGCCTCACAGAGCAGTTAGCATGACTGGAGACCAGTCTGGTTCCCTTTGAAGCACTTTGTAAGTGCTGTGAAGATGAACACAGTGGTTGTGTTGATATTATTCTGACTGCTGTATGTGTGTGTGTGTGTGTGTGTTCAGGTGAAGTTTCTCTGCAGGATTAAAGTGAACTATCATTTAACTGCCGTGAATCCTGATCAGCCTCTTGCTGTACGCTGCAGTCAAGTCAGCCGCTGCCTTTGATGTCGGTACGTTTTTTCCAGCGTCGGTGGAGGTGGAGCGAGGGTGGGGGTGGGGGTTGATTTGCATTTTTCAGGCTATTCTTGCCTCTTTGTTCTTGCGCAGAGAGTGGAAAGAGTAATTGTCTTCATCAGTCAGAAGTGTTTATCTCACTGGTTCGGTGCAGATTCTGCGTGACGTCGGGCGCCGGCAGAAAATGCAGAATGGAAACACTCCTGTGTGGGATTATTGCTGAAGACCCTCACACTGTTCTGTCAGATGGCTGCAGTGAAAGAGACGGTGTGCTCTGAATGCAGATGAACTGAAGAACAATCAACTTTGTTTGGTTTGTTTCTTCATCCTCTCCACAATCTCACCAGCTGTGTCTCAGACAGCAGGCTGAGCGCACAGTTTACTAAATCGTTTCCACGTCGTCTTTCTTATTCTGACCACCAGGGGTCCTGTACTTCTATCATTTCATACATTTCTTTTAAATTGACTTTGGCCTCCCGCTGTTTCTCCTAGATGGGTCCTAGAACACCTGTTGGCCTCGAGTAACATGTTATCTTCACCTGGTTCACTGTGAGTGTGTGTGTGTGGAGGGGGGGGGCAGAGGCAGCGCCACCAGACAGAACGTGTGTCAGCATAGTTTGTTTATCTTCATTGGTTTTTCGGAGGGAGGGAGAACCCGGCTGTCTGTCGCGACAGGAAATACTGATGTCAGAAGAAATCCAACCTCTTCTGTGGCTGATAGATGGTAAATAGATGGTTGCACTCTCCATACCATGCCTTTCAGTCTTTCCAACAACTTCCACTCATCTACATGGACTCCTGAATACCTGACATCAGGCCAGTAATGGCCCCACCCAGCAGAACAAACATGAGCAACAGCAGTAACAAGCTGCTTGTTTTATCTTGTGATAGTGGAACATCGTGGAGCATCTTTGTTTGCTTTCTCTCTTTGAGTTCCAGCTCCTCATTTATAAAACCCTGATTGATTATTGGTGCTGTCAGCTGGAACAGTTTACTGTACCAATCACCTCTGTCAAAGACAGCGAGCTGTGATTGGTCAGGGCCTTACAGGTGTGTACGTATAGGTTGTTAAATACCAACTTGTATGAGCCGTTCTTTTGCACAACATAGACTTCAGCAAACGTCACAACTCGTAAACTTTTGGGGGAAATTCTACTTAGAAAGTCATGAAAACAACATTAGTGGGTCGTTCAAATGGACTATGGTGAACACAGTAAACAAGACTGTAAGTGAAGGCACCATGAGATGTTCAAGGTGTCCTGACAACCGTTTCACAGGTGAGTCTTTTATAACGGAGGTTTATGGACTCTTAATGGAGCAGCATTGAGTTGAAGGAACAATGTTCAGTAGTACACTGAGACCCACTGTCAGATCATAGGTGTGTGTGTGTGTGTGTGTGTGTGTGTGTGTTGGTGAGTCCCTGAAGACTCTGAAACCAAAAGAAAAATGAAAGTAGTTCTTCTGCCTCTGATTATTTTCTCTCTGTGAATCCACCAGGGAGCCACACATGACGCAGAGATGTTTGTTTTTCTATCTGAGATGAAAAACAGTGTGTGTGTGTGTGTGTGTGTGTGTGTGTGTGTGTGTGTGTGTGTGTTGTACAGGAAGCAGACCAGCTTGTCCTTCAGTTTATCATCTGCTGAAAAAAGTAAAGGAGCAGCGTGTTCAAGGTGACAAACTGTGTTATCACGTCTGTTTCTGGCTGCTGGCGGCTCTTTGCGCCACAACAGCTTCACAAACTGATTCTGTATCAGATCTGTTTTTGAGTCTTTCGGCCTCTTAGTGGTGCAGAATCACTTAATGCAGCTTTGTGAGTCTCCAATGAGTTACTGCAGTAAATAAAGACACAGATTCAAGAAACATTGGTCAAAATCTTTGCGGATCTGGATCCTACATTTCCCATAATGCAAATGGAAAGCACCTTTCGTTAGACCCTCCCTACCTGGTAAATTTGAACTCCACCACCAGGCTTTCTGTTGGGGTGTTAATAATTAACCGTTTAACCATTAACAATATGAATAAATATAAACAATAATTAGTTAATCAATACTAATATCGGTAGTGTCTTTAATAGCCTGGGAGACGACTACACCCCTTCATCAAGCTAATGACCCAGAGGCAGAGGTGGACACCTCTCATTGAACCCTCCTGACCAGTGGAAAGTATTTGGTACCATCTCATTAGTCCCCGCCGCGGGTCTCGCAGTCAACAGGAGCAACCAAGCTGCCTGGCTGCCTGCGAGTCAGGACTGAGGTAGGCCTGCCCCGAGTGTTTTATTTTAGGCCTATCTGAGGTCTGAAAATGTGGCTACAAGTTTCCGTTTTGTTAACCTGTCGATCCAGGCTGTCATGCAGACTCAAGGTTAGGTCAGTTAACAGTTAATGATCGATTAACAAGGGTCAGCAATCGGTCGGAAAAAAGCATATTATATGTATATATATACATATATATATATATATATATATTACAAGCCCAGTTACCCCGATGACATCACTATGACATCACCACCGGGGTTATTATTATTTCAAGATTGGGTAGTTTTGAATTTCCCAGATCAGCTGAAGGACTCAGGTCCAGATGTTTTCCGGGTGCAGACGTGACACATTCTGCCCCAAACACACTGATGTGTTTATCAAACCAGACTGCAGGCAAAGTTTGCATGTTTTTTGAGTCTGCGTGGTGCATCGCTCTCCTGATGGCAGGATCGTGTAAATAACAGGAGGAGACATCTTAACAGAGGTTGGTTATTTATTCTGCTGGATTTATTTAAGACATGCAAAATGTGACAGTCAGTTTTGTGGGCAAAGTTCTCCGCCTCTGAAGACCAGGCGTAAACAAGTGCAGGCTTTCATACAACTAAAGACTGATTGTTAGAGAGAAAAGTGAGGCAGTTTGGCTTTTAATGAACACAATATTTGATTATTGGGATTACTCGTGTGTTTGGCTGCTTTTAGCTCAGTATTAACATCCATATCAACACCACCTCCACCTCCACCGGCTGCTCGTTCTCTCTCATCCACCTGCTTTTATTCCATTTTCAGCTTGCTGACTGTGTAACGAGCTGCTGTCTCAGTGAATCAGACGTTGAACACACACAGATTTCAGATGCGAACTCTGCAGGCACTTTCTTAGTGAACCTGGCCTTCAGTGTTCCTGTATGGGCTGAGAATAGAAATCATTTAAAAACCTTCCCAGTAGATTATTAGACTATTTTACTATCTTTTCTCATGAAAGCTTTTTGAAGATACGTGGTTTTGGCAGGACAGTGACGTATGGTAAATCCACTGAAGCTAACAGACCGAACTGTAAACCTGGTCTCATCTCATACTGGACTGGAGAGACTTCCAAACACTGACAGCCAGCGGCTCTTTGAAATGCAAAACTGAAGCACTCGGCCGAGATCAAAGCAGGTGTTTCCTGTCAGCTGGATCTGATCTGGTGTCAGTCTGCAGCTCAGCCTGCTGCTGCTGCTGCAGTTTTAAGGCCTCAGCATGCTCATGGTATCTCCTCTGCAGACTTTACAGGAGTCGTCAGAGCAAAAAGCCACCAGAGGCTCCACATAGAACCAGGAGAACCCGTCTTTCCATGAACCCGGTGTACCCTGCTCCAGTCGCAGCACCAAACTGAACAGGGGACCCTGCTGACCGCAAACCTTTGTCCCCCCCGGTTTCCACCTGCCACCAGTTCTGTCTCTGTGTCTGCAATTGGGTCCTACTCCCAGTGTGCCTCTGCCCCCCCCCCCCCCCCCCCCCCCAACAGAAATCCTGTAGCAGATCCTGTAGAACCTGAAAAGATGTTCATCCAAATGCCGTTGAAGGAAAAGTTGTAATCTGAAACACTTTCACTTACAACAAAATATAGTCCAGATTTTAGCCGTCTGTCTGTAACCAGCTGCCTCAGCAATAAACTTCTTTCCACTTTGGAAAAAAGACAAAAGGCAAAATCCATAAGCTTCTGCTCCATGAAATGAATTTCACTTTCATTCATCCTCATTAAATCCTCACATTCAGACGGCTGAAGGCAGGAAAGAAACGGATCTCTGCGTAATGTTCCCTGAGTGAATCCACTTTCACAATTTCACGCTTTTTACATTTCATTTCATTGAATTATGTCTTGAATTTGATTACAATACAAGAAATCTTGGCTCGCAAGTTTGTAGATCACAAGATAACAAGTAATGCACTTTCACGTCCACCCTGTGGAGCTCGCACAACAACTTTCATGATGAAATTATTTTTATTTAATAAAACACAGTCTTTTTTCCAAGGCTTTGCCAACTGCCAAGGTCCGATGTGCCCTGCCCCCCCCCCCCCAGCTGACAGAGACTCGCTTCATACTCGTCTGCTTTATGTCCGAAATATTTTGTCGTTGCTGAATTGCATGACAACATAAACTGTGTTGACGTGACGAAGGATCTGAGTCTCCGAAGGTTCTTCGTTGGTTTGGTTTGAAATGTTTCATCGGGAAGATATGAGGTTGTATGAGGTTCTGAAGGGACACCCTGACTGTCCATGCTGTAGTTTTATTATGTTGGTCTTTTGTGTACACACGCCATCTGTTTCCTGTCTGTCCTGCAGAGGGATCCCTCCTCTGCTGCTCTTCCTGAGCTTTCTTCCATTTTGTCCAGGGTTTCCTTCCCCGTATGGAGGGTCTAAGGGCCGAGGGAGTCGTGTGCTGCACAGACTGTAAAGCCCTCTGAGGCAAATTAGAGAGAGTTTAAGAAGGCCTCCTTTTAAAACATTAGAAGCCCTGGGGGGTTTTGAAGGGTCCAAAAGGGTTTTTGAAGGTTTTGAGTGTTTTAACACGTCTGACAGTGGCTTGACTTATAATATTTCAAAGGTTTTTGACGAGTTGTGGAGGCGTGTGGAAGGTGATAATACCTGTTTGTGCCTATTAATCCGTTGGGAACATACTGATCATGGACGTGAGGAGTAAAGAAGGGGGTTGTATAGTATGTTTTTATCTTTGTCACTGTGATAAAGATTAACCGCAGCTCCTTCAGTGAGGCTACTACAGTTTTTGGGTGGTGTGTCACTTTTTCAGTCCAGTTTCCTCAAAAAGAGCAGCAGGAAGTTGAAAGAAATGAATATAATCTAAATGTGTGTAGCAGTTACGGAGCGCTGTGTGTTCAGAGTCGTGCTGAGAGAACATCACACATACTAACACACAGTGTGGCCTCCTGCCTGCTCTCTGAGCTTCAGGCCAAAACAGCAGAGATCACTTTGATCTGACTCTGCTCTGTCTCAGCCAATCAGGAGCCTGGCAGCCACCGGCTTTGGCCAATCACTGTCTCCTGCTGAGAGAGAGAGAGAGAGTGTGTAAGAGAAAAATGAGTCAATATAATGTATGGCTGTTACACTGCTGTCCAAATACTTGAGTGTGCTTTTGCTCTTCAGCTCCAGTGAGGGTGAATCTCGATGCTCACAACAATATTTCAGACAAAGTGTTCGTCCGTCTTTGTGTCAACAGTTTGTCTCTTTCCTGTTTCAACATGACAACGTCCCCGAGCACAAAGCAGCTCCAGAGAGAAAGAAATGCTTTTCCCAGTTTGGAGGTGACGAACTTGCCCTCGATCCCATCTAACACCTTTAGGATGAACCGGAACACCGACTGTGAGCCAGACCTGGTCACCAACGTCAGTGCTGGACCTCACTGATGCCGGGTCTGTTAGAGCATCGTCACCATCACATACATGGACGGACTATGAGACAATGGGTACAGACCAGTAAAGGCCGCCCCCTCCTGTCAGAGCGCCCGGTCACTGACTCTGCAGGTTAAAGTGACCTCTGAAGTGCTGCTGTTGTTCTACTTTGTTCTAGATTAAAGTGTCCCAAAGCTACCTGCTGCAGCAGGTCCACACTGACACACACCTCCAGTTATATCTCACAAAGTGTGAGGCAGGTTAGACACCAGTGAAGCATCTTTACTCACAGGTGTAATGGACAGGTGTCCACGTATTTATGGCCATGTAGAAGGTGACCAGAGTGGAAAACGGAAGATTAAAGACATTAAAGAAAGATGAAATGAAACAAAAAGAACTGAGAAAAAAGATGTCAGATTTCTGAACAACCACACGTCCTTTCACACCTCGACTGAAGACACTTCCATCCACAACATCCTGTCTGTCCACGTGCTGTTTCTTTCAAATCCAAAGTGACCATTAAAGCGCTTGAGAAAAGTTTCCTTCTTCCATCAGAGTCCTGCGGCGTCACCTTGGTGTCCGCTCGCCTTTCAGGATCTCCACGAAGGAGAGCGAAGAGGCGGCGGCCATCTTATTCTCTGAAAGTGGGACAATATTTGGGCAGCTGGTGATCGATGAGGAAGTTTCTCCCATCTTTTATACCGGCGGGTCGGTGTGAGCTGGTATTCTTAGACTGACCTCACACACACACACACTCGCGTCGTCTTTGTATAATAATGTTTCTGAAGGAGGTCGTCGTGTCTTTTCGCTGTGAAACGTGTCGCGATGGATCCACTTCTGATGGTGTGTTTGTCTTCTGTAACTTTGAGCAAAGTTAACCAAAGTTGAAGTGAAAGTGATGTTTCACTTTTTCTTTTTTCATCTCTCTCGTTGGCCCTCAGGAGCTCAGCAGCTTCTCACAGTGTTGATTCATTTCTGTTTCCCAGACGAGATTTTTAGGGAGAAAACACACGCGCAGACTTACAAAATGACTGATAGCATCAAGTGGAAACAAGCTGTGTTGCTCTTTTTAAAGGACAGCAGGGAAGTTTAGTCCTCAGGTGACAGAACGTTACAGACTGGATCTTCTGTATTTAGGGTTCTAAGCTTCAGATAATGAGGTTTAGTTCCAGAGCAAAGAAACACCACAATAACTATCCGATATGAAGTTTTAAAGTAACTGTAATAATAATAATAATAACAACAACAACAATCTGTGAGACCTCAACACAAAAGGAATGGTAGTAACTTTTCACCTGTCTTCCTGGCAGGTCAGACATGACGTGATCAAATCAAATCAGGTTCATTGATTTAGCACGTTTACGGATTATTACTGCAGTATACATCATACTGCGTACTACTATGAACAGCAGTGTGCAGTACGCGGTAGGCGGTTTGGAATACAGCCTGTGAGTCCGGACGGTGGACGTTAGGATTCAGCCAAAGTCATCGAGCTCAGAGGCCGCAGTTTAAATGATCGATGCGTTCACAGGCCGTCGGAAACCAGAGTGACTGAAACTGAGGCGAGAACGCCGCACGACACCGAAACACAAAGTCAAGAACAAGCTGTCAGCGGTCAAATCCAGAGTGTAATATTTCTCCTGAGGCAGAAACACCATCATCTCAGTGATGTGACACACACACACACACACACACAGTCCAGTGTGTGCTGTTATCGCTCAGCCACATGTGTGTGTGTGGGAGGCTGGCGTTTCCAAACCCATTTCAATTCCAATATCAGGCTTTACAGCTCGTCATTCACTGCGCAGCCCGACGGGTTTCCTGTACGTCGTCTATTCATGGAAACTGGAATCAAACAAAGTTGTTTGTCAGAAAAACTTAAAGCGTGTCATCACGTGTGTGTGTGTGTGTGTGTGTGTGTGTGTGTGTGAGAGAGAGGAGGTCGTTTACATTACTTCATGTTTAGATACAAAATGTGCAGATGTGTTGGAAAATAAACACTGTGTCCTTCCACGTTAATGTTCTCCTCCGTCCTCTCCTCCATCCTCTCCTCCGTCCCCTCCTCCGTCACCTCTCTTCTGTCCTCTCCTCGGTCTCCTCTCCTCCGTCCTCTCCTCCATCCTCTCCTCCTTCACCTCTCTTCTGTCCTCTCCTCCGTCCCCTCCTCCGTCACCTCTCTTCTGTCCTCTCCTCCATCTCCTCTCCTCCGTCCTCTCCTCCGTCACCCCTCCTCCGTCACCTCCTCCGTCACCTCTCCTCGCTGTCTTCTCCTCTGTCCCCTCCTCCGTCCCCTCCTCCGTCCTCTCCTCCGTCCCCTCCTCCGTCACCTCTCCTCCGTCCTCTCCTCCGTCCTCTCCTCCGTCCCCTCCTCCGTCCTCTCCTCCGTCCCCTCCTCCGTCACCTCTCTTCTGTCCTCTCCTCCGTCCTCTCCTCCGTCACCCCTCCTCCGTCACCTCCTCCGTCACCTCCGTCCCCTCCTCCGTCACCTCTCTTCTGTCCTCTCCTCCGTCCTCTCCTCCGTCCCCTCCTCCGTCACCTCTCTTCTGTCCCCTCCTCCATCACCTCTCTTCTGTCCTCTCCTCGCTCTCTTCTCCTCTGTCCCCTCCTCCGTCCTCTCCTCCGTCCTCTCCTCCGTCCCCTCCTCCGTCACCTCTCTTCTGTCCTCTCCTCCGTCCCCTCCTCCGTCCTCTCCTCCGTCCCCTCCTCCGTCACCCCTCCTTCGTCCCCTCCTCCGTCACCTCTCTTCTGTCCTCTCCTCGGTCTCTTCTCCTCTGTCCCCTCCTCCGTCCTCTCCTCCGTCCCCTCCTCTGTCACCTCTCTTCTGTCCTCTCCTCGGTCTCCTCTCCTCCGTCCCCTCCTCCGTCACCTCTCTTCTGTCCTCTCCTCGGTCTCTTCTCCTCTGTCCCCTCCTCCGTCCTCTCCTCCTTCACCTCTCTTCTGTCCTCTCCTCGGTCTCTTCTCCTCTGTCCCCTCCTCCGTCCCCTCCTCCGTCACCTCTCTTCTGTCCTCTCCTCCGTCCCCTCCTCCGTCCTCTCCTCCGTCCCCTCCTCCGTCACCCCTCCTTCGTCCCCTCCTCCGTCACCTCTCTTCTGTCCTCTCCTCGGTCTCTTCTCCTCTGTCCCCTCTTCCGTCCTCTCCTCCGTCCCCTCCTCTGTCACCTCTCTTCTGTCCTCTCCTCGGTCTCCTCTCCTCCGTCCCCTCCTCCGTCACCTCTCTTCTGTCCTCTCCTCGGTCTCTTCTCCTCTGTCCCCTCCTCCGTCCTCTCCTCCTTCACCTCTCTTCTGTCCTCTCCTCGGTCTCTTCTCCTCTGTCCCCTCTTCCGTCCTCTCCTCCGTCCCCTCCTCTGTCACCTCTCTTCTGTCCTCTCCTCGGTCTCCTCTCCTCCGTCCCCTCCTCCGTCACCTCTCTTCTGTCCTCTCCTCGGTCTCTTCTCCTCTGTCCCCTCCTCCGTCCTCTCCTCCTTCACCTCTCTTCTGTCCTCTCCTCGGTCTCTTCTCCTCTGTCCCCTCCTCCGTCCTCTCCTCCGTCCCCTCCTCCGTCACCTCTCTTCTGTCCTCTCCCTCCTGCACAAATTAAACTCAGATTGGCCGCTCGCCTCCTGCTTCGAGAAGTAAATTAACTTGGGGAAATTGAATTTTTTAGGTGTGAAATATTTCTGTCCCATCAGTTGATGATTCAGCGTGGAGGAGGGAGTGGGGGTGAAGAGGTGGGAGGGGGTTGGAGGGGTATCAGACTTGGAAGCATGCTTAAGGACGCTCAGTAACAATGATGTGTCCTTCTTCTTTGATCTAAACTAGAGTTAGGCAGCGTCCTCCTTCCTCGCCCCTCACCAGTGGCTAATTTAAACCGACATGAAACCATCCTACAGACGCCTAAATGGGCGGGAAATCGCCCACTTTGGCAACATGATCCAGTTATTTTCTGGTGCCGTGTCAACCAATCAGACAAAGACTGTAGGCAGAGCTTTTTTATTAGTCATCGCACGTTTCTGTAATAATGTCTGATTTATGTGAGAGTAACAACTTAAATGTACACACACACACACACACACACAACGCTAACATTAACGATTTGTCATTAAAATATGTATTTTTCAATTGGAATTGCAGGAGGGGCGGCGCCCCAACGCCCTTAATGCACCACACGCCACCGCCCCTCACATAGGAAGCTTCCTGCTGTGTTTCTCCTTCCTGTTCCCCACATTAGGAAACGTTCTTTATCCTTGTCTTGGAAACCTTTTCTTTCCTTTTCCCCTGCTTGCTAATATGGAAGCTTCCCTCTGTCTCGCTCTCTAGGATGGATGGAAGCTTTCTGAATTAGAAAACCTCTTTCTTCCTCGTCCTGTGACTAGACAGCCTCCTGCTTCATTGTTCATAACTAGGAAGCTTTCTAATAAAGCTTCTCTGATCTGATTTCACAATAAAACACTAAATTACACAGCAAACACACACACACACACACACACACAGGTGGTGTTCAAAGACACTCCTCTCATATTTCACTGTGAATTTGGGGAGCATGTTGCGTAACAAGCTGCAGGTTATATCACCGCTCCTCCAATTATTAACTGGAGGAATTCATTCTTACACACATTATTTTCATTACTGAGTGATTTCTCCACCTCTGCTAGTCCTTCAAATCTTTACACTTGAAGCTTCTACTGTGTTTGTGAGAATAAAGGGTTGAAAAAGACATTGACTGCCCCCCATGTTCTTCTCTTAGAGAGAGACGCTCAGCTGCAGTTTTAACTGAAGACTCTCTGAGTGATAATCAGCAGATTGTGTAAATGAAGACGTGTGACAGTGTGCGTTTGATTCGTCATCCTGGCTCTCACCTCCTGACAGTGAGGTGGGCGGGGCATCACCTTTCACCTCCTCAGTCTGCTGCGAGCAGATGGAGGAGGAGACGCTCCGTCACCTCTTCCTCCTCAAACACACCGAGGCGACAAAACCAGAGCGCTTGTTGGCCACCTGAAGTCCTTTGCAGACGTGGAATACGTGACGCCGCCGCCTCATCTATCTGTCGCCGTCATGCAGAGAGACTCGAGGTTCACGAGACGTTTGGCTCCTGGTGGTGTGATGGATTTATAAAACTTAAGCCGATTCACATTTTATTGAGCAGAAACGACTGAAACGTTCACACTAATGTCTGAACGCAGCTTTTGTAATATGTCTGTTTCCTCGCTGGCCTTGCCCCCCCCCCCTTCAGGGTCTGTTGTCGTCTTGGCTCGAACACCGACAGATTCGGAGTCCTCTAATGGGATTCATCTCTGTTAGATTTGTCTGACCGGGGTTTATGTGTTTTCTTGTTGTTGGGGGGTTTTTGATTTTGGCTGGGGTTGAACAGAAATGTGTTGGCCTTTGATTTGTCTTTGACAGTTCGGTGCTGCAGAGAACATGCGCTGTGTTCAGGCTCCTGATGGAGCTTTGTACCGCTGGTCTGTGATATGTGGCTGATGAAACCTTGATGTAACACAAACCCTCAGAGCTGTTTGTGAAGTACACAACCAACACTATCAGGACATTCAGTACAGATACACACAGCAGGCAGCTAACATCTGTGATTCAGTTATTATTATGAGAGAAATAATAAAACAAATGATTTTATCCTTCAGTGTTTGCTGAGCCGCTGAGTGTCACGTGACAACAAGCTGCAGGCCGATAACATTTACAAAACTCTTTCATCAGGTTAAGAAATGGACCAGAAAACACTTCAGCAGGTTTATTTGCAGCTTTCAATGTCGAGTGCTTTCCACGAGACATAAAAGGCATCAAGAAAAGAAACACAAGGTGATTTAAAAAGAGAAAAATGAAATAGAAACTATAAATTAGCAAGAAGACTAAGAATAAGACGGATTAAACAGTAGAACAAACAGTGCAGATGTGAATGAATAGAACCAAGTTTAACTTAATAAAATGCAAACAGGAAAGTCTTCAGCTCTGATTTAGAAGAACTGAGTCGGAGCTGACCCACCTGATGAGAACTGGACTGATGTGGTCTCTCCTGGTCTTAGTGAGACCTGTTTAGACTACTGAAGATAGATGGACGGGATTTTCTAAATCAGAAGACAGAAGTCCTTTAATTCTTGATATATTCCTAAAGTGACAGTCGGCTGATTTACTTACAGAAATGAAAGTCTGAGGAAACTTCAAAGCGTAACTTGATTTTGGGAGTCAGATTGGAACGTAACAGGAAAACCAATTTAAATTTGATTCAGTTCATAATGATTTTATGAATTGGAGCCTACAGTCAGAGAGAGATCCAGTACAGAAGCCTGAACCCAAAACGTCGGATTGTAAAAGACAAACGCGGTCTTACTGATTGTGAGACGCTGCATTGTTTTGTCTCTGAACTCCGGCACAGTTGATCTGAGAGGCTGAAATGCTCACATATATATTAAAGTTCTGTGGCCTCTACCTGCATCTGTAATACCCGACCTGACTAAACCCGACTGGCCACAATGCAAACCCAAACCAGGACCCACATATATATATATATATATATATATATATATATATATATATATATATTATATTATATATGTGTATATATATATAAGTATATTTAGTTTTATCACAGTTTGTTGAGCTAACAGGGAGTTAAACATCACTGGGGTCTAACTCACCACATGAGTTAACATGAGGGTTACATCACTCGAAAGAAATATAATATAATAATATATATTTGTTCATGCACAGTCCAAATAACATAAAACAGAAGAAATGAAGAAGTCAAGCAAAAAAACCCACGAGGTTTAACTTCATCAGTTTACTCAAAGTATCTTTTGCAGTAAAACTATCTGCACACATGAAAACAAACAGTCTGTGGTGAATTATTGATAATCTGATATGATGAAATAGTCGCAATACACAAAGACTATAAATCACTTCAGTGTGTTCTGTAACCTAAGACACATTCAGGTTCATTCTGTATACCTGAGCGCCGTCTGTTGTGTTTAAATGCATCACTGATAGTTCGAACTGATGAGCCTGCAGGTCTGTTTTCTCCTCTTGAAGGTTTCTTCTGCATCGTCCTTCACACATTGATTTTTCACCACTGAGTCCCCTGATGGATGGAGCCCGTCTGAACCTGGAGGCGTGTGTGTTTAAGTGTGTGTGCTTCTGAGCAGCGTCACATGTGGGGACACATTGTGGACGAGGGACAGCTTGTTTGACTGGGACAAACCTGCTTTTCTACAACTGGATGCAGCAGAAGTGGTAACGTTCAGGTGGGGGTTAGCCTCCAGAATACAAAAACAATGCTGTGTCCCCCATTGAATATTAAACCAATGATTGTTTATTCATGTAGAGAATACGGGTGAGAAATCCAGGATAACAGGAGTGGAACAAGGCGAAAATATTCTCCTCAACTGCAGCCCATGTTCCTCTGCTGAAATTACTAGAAATAAAAATAGATTAAAACGCAACGTTATTATTTGAAACAAACTCAAAGACAGAAAACCTCAGAGAGAAGAAAGGGACTGGAGACTCTGACTGATTTGCAGCCTTTAATTGTGGAAACAGACAAACGTTTCGACACCACTGCGTCAATAGACATGAAGCAAACACACGTATAGAACCTGGGGCAGCTGGACAGGATTTCAAGTCTATTGGAAAATAGATCCCGGGGTGGGATTTGCCCAAATGTGGTGGTGGATGGGGGAGACTTTCACTCTGGAGAGATTGGGGTTCATTTCCTTTGTGAAACCAAAAGTCAACGATGACTTATCTTAACCACGTAACGAACTTAAGTTACGTAACTAACGTACTCTTTGTGACCCAAACCGTGATCTATCCCTAAACCTGAACAGGTAGTTTGGGTGCCTAAGCCAAACTGCGACTGTCAGCTGAAATGTTTCTCAGCAAGCTTTATTTTGAAAGTCTAACTGGACGTTGCATATTTATTTTTGCTAACTCGACCGCAGAATGACGACGTATTCTTTTCGGACGCGGTGGACCGGCGGGTCTATAACACGCTTTGCCATGAGATATACACATCTGATCTGTCATCATTTTAATTGTGTTTATTTCTTTTTTATGTTGTTGTTGTTGTTGTTGTTTATTCTGCTGGTAAATGGTAAAAAAAATATCTTTTTCGAAAAGGGCAACATCCACTTCTGTTGTCAGCTGCCTCGTAACAGGATGCAAGGACTCTAAGTGCTTGAGCACCAAACACAAAATGCATTTGACTTCTGTGGAAAATACAACCTCACAGGTTCCCTCTGAAAGCAGTACGACCTCACAGCGTAGTATAAACGTGTAACTCCGGCAGGTTAACACACTGCACTGCGGTCAGTGTCAAAGTCGGCGGTTTAAACTCTGTTTCCAGTTTCACAGCAGGAAGCGATGAGCTCACTGATGAAGCCTCAAATTTCACATTCAAATTGAAACACTTTACAGGAACATGTTATCCATCGAAAAAAAAGCCTCATTAAAGCAATTTACAGCCGCTCGAACAAGAAGCGGGCAGAGAGCCGTGGAAACTCCACTGATTAAACATCTGAGGGAGAATAAGAGAATGATGGAGGGCAGAGGAGACGGGAGAATCTAAAGCAGCAGAGATGGATGACCGGGGGGCATCTGTTGGTTTGATGGGTAACAGGCTGCACAACAGTTCAGCAGCAGAGGCAGCAGGGAGAAAACCTTCCAACTGTTTCTCCCATTTTCACATTGTGTTAAGGATAATTAGTCTGTTTCTCCACCAGGTTTAGAGTTAAACTGATTTTCATGGAGTTTATGTTGCCATGATTCAACACGTGTGTGCCCTGTTTTGTTAGTGTGTGTGTGTGTGTGTGTGTGTGTGTGCATGGTTTCAGTATTGTGTGTGCACCAGGGTTCAACAAACACTGGTGTAATGCAGTGTATCGATGTCTGAAAAAGTTTGAATCACTTAACGTCCATTTTAATCAATACAAATGTAATAATCTCCATGAAACACACTGTTTGTTTTCATTTGAACAGCAGCTGACAACATACAGTGCAGACATTGTTTTGATTGGCCAAAGTTTGAGAGTTTTGAATACATTATCACGCTGGCACACAGACCTGTTATTGTTTGAGGCTCATTGTTTGTCGTAGTGTGGAGCTAGCATACGTGTGTGTCCACTGACTGAATCATTTTAGCATTTAAATTGTAAATTTGAACAGTTTTTAGCCACGTTAGCAGCGCGGCTCTATGAATGGAAAGGTTGGCCAGTCAGTCATCATCTCATCAACTACTGGAGATTCATTCCTGGTTCCCAGAGGATGAATCCTGTTCACTTTGGTGATCCTCTTTTCTGGTGTTGAGTGAAATATCTCTAACTATCCTCTTGTGGACCAGTGGCACTCGTCATTCTCAGTCAGTCAGTTATCTTCTCCTTCAGAGAAACTAAGCTAATGCTCAAGATCTGACCTCTTCTGTCGTCTGGCTTTTCTCATTTTTTTCATGCAAAGTGTGTTTCTAGTTTCTCTTTGTGTTCTCAGCCTGTGCGTTAAATAACCGGAGTCCTTGACTAACACTAGCCTCCTCTCGTGTTTGTCGAGGCCCCGCTGTCTCCATCATCTACCTCCCGTGGCGGCAGAACAAACAGTGTGTTTGTTCATTAGCCGGCCGTGTCTCCTGCAGGCCGAGCTTCATCCTGAGCCGAGGATGAGGAGTAGAGCAGGAGTTAATCAGACTGTTTGGGATCTCCTGCTGCCTGATCATCCACATCACTGGCTGCAGCTGCAGGAGCTCATATGTTTCATATTACAAACTCAGACTTATGTTTGACTGTTACACAACTTCAGCTCAGAGGAATGTGAATGTGAACTGGCAGAAAAACAAGACTGAAAAAGAGAGAAAAGAACTTCCAGGCAGGAAACTGAGAAAGCTGGTTCAGGGCTGCTGTCTTCATATTACTTTTACTGCACTTAACCTTGAATGATCTCCACATTATGACAATTTATCGAAAAACGTTCACACACACACACACACACACTTTTACCTCAGGTGTCAATTTTTTCTCACTGAACTTTGGGTGACTCATATTTTCTGTGTTAGCCTCCATCATAATGAGTTCACCTCTCCATCAACCCGGGGGGAAGTGTGTGTGTGTGTGTGTGTGTTTGAAGGACGGGCATGTTGATCACTGACGGCCTGGACCTATCTCTTTCTCCCATCATGCCTTGCTGCAGGCAGGACTCTCCTCATTCTCACCTTTGATCGTATTGAGGAATGAAAACAGAAAGGCATCACATGCAAAAATCTTAAAGCAGCAGTTTAGTGGTGAAATGATTATTTAAATGATTGATCAAAAGAACAACATTATCAGTTAAAGTGGACTCCTCTTTTAGCTCTAACATTATGACATGAAGTGATACCCACAGTCCAATATGGATAATTAGACAGAAGAGCCAATCAGCATTAAGATTGATCCTAATTAGAAGATGTATCTAACTATTCACTATTGTCATAAATCGCACATTTATAACTTTTCTGTGAACATTTGCACATTCCATACTCTTCGTTGTAAACACTCTTTTCAATTTAAAAACCAAAGTATTTTACATATTTTTAATACATTTTAAATATATTTTATTGTTAATTTGTTTCTATTTCATGTTTATGATAATTGACTTTTGCAGCAGTTGTTTTGTCATATTTCTTAATTCTTACTATGTTTATTGTTATCCACCAAACACCAAGGCACACTCCTTGTATGTGAAAACTTAATAAACAATAAATGTGAGAGCTGCTATATTCTAAGAAGTTATTAAGAACAAATACAAAAGTAGATGTGAAGCACAGGATGAAGAAAGTGCTGTCTTTCAGGAGGTTCATTCTACACCACTCCACACATTTAATAGTAATGACATACAGTAAAATGTGAGTACCCCTAATGGAAAATTAAAAAAATAAGGTCACTGGTGTGATAGAGTATCCTTTATATGACTAAAATTAGTGTTCACCGCAGCCCATTTCTCTGCAGGCTGTGGATGTCCCCTCTTTGATATGTACACATTGTTCAGGTTTGCAAGTTGCCACTTGGCATTTTTTGTTTTAAATGGGGATAAAAAAGCATATTTGCATTTATATTATGAAAAAAGATCTTCAAAGAGAATTTCTATTACTTTTTGTTTTTTCAAAATGACCAGAAACAGAGGTCCGTATTTTGTTGGTGTATAATTATAGTCCACTGTTGGTACGGTATACGTGTGTGTGTGTGTGTGTGTGTGTGTGTGTGTGTGTGTGATGGATGCAGTGTGCAGCCTCAGGTAATAATAGCCATGATGGATTCTCACCTGGCTGCGGCTCGGTCGAGGAAGATAAAGATGTGTTGGAGCTCCTGCTGCTGAGCTCCGGGTCCAAGGGGCCCGAGCCCGGGGAGATATTAATGACAACCCCCTAACACCAACACCCCCACCCCTCCCTACGTACCACCACACCATTGGTCATCAGCTAACAATACTGTTTTTAGGGCAAGAGCATCAATCTGCGTGGCTCCCAGCATGCAGCTAATTCAACAGGGAAACAGTGTTTGTGAGTTATTAATGAGAAATAATATCAACATGTGAATTTGAGTCCTTTGTGTAACAGCATCAGTTGGACTGTGGCATAATATGGCAACACAACAACGTCATGTCCAAATGTTGTCTTTAATATTAACAAATCAAACCTGGATTCAGAGATGTCCGTTTGGGACTCACGCCTGCATCTTGCTGATTGTCTTGCTGGTTGGTCAGTGTTATCAGCTGACATGTATGTAGATTCAGATACGTATCGTCCATCATTGTCAAATATACGTCCTTCACACTGTATAGAGACCAGTGGTGGCTGGTGACTCAAAAGATTGGGGAGAAGACAAGACGATAACCAACCCAGTGTGACGAACTGGCGGTAAAGAGAGAGAGTCAGAATTTCATACAGTAGATTATGAGAAAAGAAATTATAAAGTGCAAATTGCGAACTACTTTTAAACACAGGTGGTGTACACCGAGTTTGTCAGAAAACAGCTGCTGCTGGAAACTCCTTTTCATCTTTCCTCCCTGGCTTTTATTTGGGACTGGCCTTTTATTTCGTTTGTACAGGCCCTTTAGCTTGCTTCCATTTTAATCGATGCAGCTGTCTACGCCAGCATATTCGTTTGTGATTCACTCCTGCTTTACTCCATACACCATTATAAGATGTTAGAGTAGATGTGGCTACATGAAATGACTAGGAGATAGACACAGGAGTGGTGTGACTCTCGTTCCACAGATCGACTGTGGACTGACTGACATGGCCACCACTCCTCCCAGACGGGTGAAAACTGTCCTGGAAGTGAGCTGAGAGACTTTCTTTACTCTTTGTCATGTTTAAAATGACTCTGGTCGAGGGATGTTCTGTCGAGTGGTTTAAGACACAAAGGTTTGAGCCCGGCCTGGGACTTTTGATGCACGGCAGGTAAAAACACCATAAACAATGTTAGAAAAAAAGACACTGGTCATGGTGGGAGGATAGAGCTCAAGAAACAAGCAGTCAGATACCTTGTTTTCTGTGTAGAGCTTGTGTTCTGAGTCATTTGTTGGAGCGGCAGTAAAAACTTTGCATCCATTTTTCTCAGTTTGCCCAGGAGCGTAGCAGCCTGCGGCCTTTGCAGAGCAGCAGAGATATTTCAGATGTTTCTCGACGCTCCGCAGGGACGAGCGAGCCGGCCTCTCTCTGTCTCTGCTGTCCTGTTTTTAGCTCCTGAGCGTCTGGAGACGCTGCTGTGATTTATTCAGCCTCTCTGCTGCTGCTCAGGTGAGAGTCGGCTGAACCAGCAGGATGAATGAGCGGCTGTCACGCCTGCTCACTCACTCACACGTACAGGCTTATTTTAGGCTGCCAGGACCGTGTTTACTGTACATCCAGTGAAGTAGTGAGTGACAGAAATACTAAGTAAATAAAGTAAAAGGAGTTAAACTGACAGATTAAGTGTGAGCATTAAAAGGAACTGAAAGTGTCAGTGGAAGTTGAAGTACTGAGTGGTGTGTGGCGCATGAAGAGCAAGTACTGAAAAGAGTTTAAGTTGTCATTTGAAGTGTAAGCAGTAAAAGGAGTCGAAGTGACAGTTGACGTGTAAGCACTAAAAACAGTTGAAGTGTCAGTTTAAGCTGTAAAACCAAAGGGAGCTGAAAGTGTCGATGGAAATTGAAGCACTGAAAGGAGTTCAAGTGCCAGATGAGGTGTAACTACAGATCCAGCCCAGTGTCCCGAGGAATCGCGTCCATATTGACCTCACGGTGTACATCCAGTGTCCACTTCAGTGCCGCTGCAGGAAGTAGTGTTGTCCTTTATGAAGAGAGGTGGGAAAGAATGAATGTGGAGACCAGAGTTTGCCTCCCACCACATTTGTGTTTTCATTAACCATAACCAAGATGTCCTCCTAACCCCAGCCAAGTGTTTTGTTGCCTAATAATAACCATGCCGTACCCACATTGTATTTGCCATAACCACAACCTAAATTTGATGTTTTTGTCATTTGAAGAGTTCATCAAACCCTTTGTTGGAGTATTTTATTCTCTGAGTGCGTTCGAGTAGAAGAGTGCGACGTGGAGTCATGCACAGAAACATGGCTTTAACACGAGTTATTCCCTTTGGTGAAAGCTTCAGTTTTAGACTGGGGGCTTTCTAGTGCCCCCCCCCCCCGTGTTGCTACTGCAATGCCCTTTTATCCACACAAGTCAAGTACAGTTTCAAGACGAGAGGAAGTCAGGGAGAAGCCGACTGTAAATCTATTAAGCAGAAGTCACATTTATTCACTCTTGCAGTCAAATACAAACGCAGTTGATATCTTTGTTAATTCCCTCTCAGTTCTCGCCTTCGGTGCTGTGTTTCCCTGTTCCCTCCTCTCACACTCGCAGCTCTTAGACTTTCCTCTGTCACCAGATTCCTCCCAACTCCCATTTCAGCGTTTATTTTGGTCGCCCCGCGGCAAGGATACGGATAAAAGGATTAACTTATCGTCTACCAGTTTAGAGCTCTTAAACTCAGCCTGACGGCCCCCCTGAAAATTGACAAGATGGATGCCAGAGAGGCTCCATTCAATACACGTTAAATTCATTTCCCCTGTTTATTACACAGAGGGATGTTGATGTTTAAAGCCTGAAGAGTTTGGAGGCTGAAAGATGGAAGAAAGCCAAAGCAGCAAATGCAGCAACAGTATGAGCAGGTAGGAGGGAATCAAAAACCGTGTTTAAGCTCCACTAATCAATATCTTTTAAATAAGTAATGGACCAAATGACAGGGATTGCTTATATGGAGCCATATAATTTTCCTCAAAGTTTCCTCAGAAGAGACCGTTGTAATGTTGTCAGTGTTTTTTACCAGCAAGTGGCCAAATATTCAATAAATGCAGCTTTAAATATCATAGTTTTTCAGTGTAATTAAAGTATATTTACACGATGAGTTCAGCTTCAGTCAAGCAGTTCTCTTGGTGGTCAAAGATGTTTTTTGAGTTGATGATTTTTTCCTAAAATATCCTTGAATGCATTGCCTGCCTACAAGGTCTTCAGGGCTACTCGTAATTATAATGATCTTTTTAAGTATTTCAATTCATTGGTTACTCGTTTAGTTTATTAAAAGTCAAAACGAACTGCCGGCCAACAGTCCACTCTAACATCAGTTTCACATTTGTTCACATTTCATTTCATGTTATATTTAACATGTGAGAACATTAATTTCACGTGTTTTTTCAGAAGGCTGAACGAGTAAATAATCGATATTGTCATTTACTGAAGGGACTTCTAATGATGAATCATTCCCGCCGTACTGGTGCTGCATTTATTGGTTGAATTTTAAATAAATGAGTGAATTTATTTAGCAAAACACCGTATTTAAGTGTCATACAAATGGTGGCTGCTCTGCGAGGACTCAGTATGAAAGTAATTACTGAGGTAAACAAACAAACAGGCATGAGCAAACAGACAGATGAACACACACATGGCAGCAGCAGCAGCAGTGAAGCTGCAGCCCATCACCAACACCCACTCTGTTCCCAGCAGATGTCAGTGTTACATAATGACTCTCTGATGTAACACACACACTGAGCATGTGTTCACTGGCACATACAGATGAGGAAACACAGGGAACCATCTCCAGAACAAATGCAGCCAGAACACCTGGAAATTTCAGGTAGTCAAATATACAATTTGAGATTTACAACATCTTTGTTTGCTGATAAATTTGAGCCACAGTGATTTTTATTGTTTGATGAATCAGAAAATGTACCACATCTCTACAAAGTGATTTTCATTCATTACAAGTACTGAATCATTTATTACATAAGTATTCATTACAGTTGGGTGATATTGCCTTAAAATAAAATCACAATATTGCAGAGTAGTTTTGTAGTTCTGTAGTTTTGCGGTTACAATATTTATGACAATATGATGCAATTCTTTATTGTTAATTGCAGCCAACGTAAGCTCTCAGTGTTCTCAGCTTGGTGATCTTCTTCTTACAATTTTACATTTTTATATCCAAACCTCTTCCACACTTTCCATGTTTTTACCTTTTTGCTGGCAGCAGTGACACTTTCAGCCGTGCTTCCTGCTTCTGTATGAAGTCATGAGGAATGATGTGACACGTCTTTATTACATAAAAAATGTAACTGAGGTTATGAACAACATAATATGGAACACCTCTAGTATTCACTCTATTCCAAGTCAACCTTTAGTAGAGGACATTATTTAGTTTGAAGGCCAAAAAGCTTAATTTTGGTGTCATGATACTGAAGATCTGGTCTCGTCTCAGACCTGTTAATCAGTGAGTCAAACAGGTCTGGTATTGTGTTCACTGACGACTGATTACTCAGTCTGGAGAAACAACTAACCAACCAGAGCCACTCTTAAAAAGCAGACGAAACTCTTAAATCATTATGTTTCTTCAGTTGTGAGTTTTATTGCTCTTACTAACCGCCACTGCTTCTGTGAACTGAAAAAGACAGTTTGATATACAAAGACTTTTTATACACAGAGAAACTCTGTGTGGCTGAACTCGGAGTTCTTTATGGATTTCAGGCATTAAAGCAAGACTGTCACTTTTTTTATGCAACTTTTGTTCAGTGTGTCTCCTGTCAGCAGGTCACTGAACAACCAGCATGTGACATTCTCCCCTTGTTCATGTGATGCTTTGTGATGTCAGATAATACTTTGAAAAGATAAAGATGAGATGCTTTAGAAACATCCTGTCTGATAAGGACGTGACTTTGTGCAGGCAGGTGATGTGCACATTCAGCTGATTGAATACTTGATATCTCAGGTGACAGTGAGGATTAATGAGAGCTGCTCCGCTGTTACTCTCTCTGCACTTTGAATTACACCAACCAGTCTGGTTTTTATCCACAGAAGTATGTTATCATGCGTCTAGCTTCTGTTCACAGCTTGGAAAGTCATTCTGTCAGTTGGTTATTGTTCACTTTGCGTGTGCGGCAGCTATACAAAGCCAAACATATGACTCCGTGATTGAAATCACTGTTTTCTATACAACACAGAATCAACTTTATACATCTACAGATAGTCTTTAAAGACTCTTACCGTAACTTGAATGAGATCCAGATCTGGATCTGTTCTCTGGAACAAACTGCCTGAAAACGTTTGTATTTTCTCAGGTTTATGATTAGTTACTGTCTGTGTGTCTGTGCTTGTTCCTTGTTGCTGTATGCATTTCAATATAAAGTTATAGTTTGCTTGTAATGAACGTACTTTATGTTACGCCCCACGCTGAGACGGCCGTATGGGGCGAACAAACACTCCACCACTGACCCGATCAACCACAGAGAAACACCTTTAAACCACCAAAGACATGGGATTTATTAATATAAAGACATACAAACAACCAAGACACTAAATCAAGACAACCAAACAGCACAAAGGAGCTTTTCAGCACATCATGCCCAGGCCAGGTGCACCTCGCTGGGCAATCATGATGTAGCACACCTGGGCAGAGAGGACAGAAGAGAAGGGACAAACAGCACAGGGAAACACATACAGCCGTAACATATATACATAAAGTAGTCTTGCCATGAGTATGATAGAAAATGCAGTGACAGGTCACGGGTTTGTTGCAGCTACAGGGGAAACAAAGAGAGATCGAATCACACACATGTTCACAGTTGGAGTATCTTCAGTCCTTCAGCATCTCGTCTGTCTGCAGAACAGAACAGCAGTTAGTGCAGAGATAACACACACACACACACACAAGCAGCTTTGTTTTCATATTAACTTCTACGTGTTCTCCGGAGACGTCCTCCTGAGACCAGCTGTAGGTGTAGTGGTGCATGTGCTCCGGTGTACAGCGTACAGGTACCTCTAGTCAGGGGGATTTACCGTATATACCTACCTGGCCAGAGCTACGTAGCACTGCTGGTGTTACAGTCTTTCATGTAATCTGTGGAGTTTATTGTGCTTGTGAGACTTTTTCTCCCTGACTTCAGTGCTTAAGGCAGCGCCTACTCCCAGGCAACATAAGTAACCGACACCAAGCCTGGAGAGAAGCGCTGTCTGAAGGACAAACTGGACCACGTCATCTGCAAAGAGCAGGGTTTTTTTAAGCATTTCTAACTGCTAAAGTGTTCAGAACCACATTTACATCTTAACTACAAAGAGGTTCCATAGTGTAGTAGTCATCACGTCTGCTTTACACGCAGAAGGTCCTGGGTTCAATCCCCAGTGGAACCAGAGCTTTTTCACCGCAGTTGATATGTACGTGTACGTACATGTTCTGCCAAAGCCAGATGTCAATACGAGTTTACCTTTGATTATCGTCACATTTATGTGTCTTAACTTCACAATTCATTTTCTCCATGTGTCCTTCTACGAGTGAAGCTGACGTGACGACCGCTGCACTATGAAACCTCTGATCTTCATTCAGTTGAGAAATTAAAAGTGCTGCCTCCGGAGTCGTCCAAGATGTCAACCTGACTGAAATGTTTATTTTTAACAACATAAATAAAGATCCAGACCGGATTGAAAGTCACAGTCTTACTTTTAGCAGACCTGCTTCTCAACCACTCATATGAGCCCTACATGCTGCGCTGGACTTATTGCTATACTGCACTGGTGCACGGTAGTGTTTGCCATGTGCAGGGCTTTCTGCTCATGTCTGTGCAAGCAGCTTTGAAAAGGCGCATCCATCGGGTCCATATGGGGGCCCTGAGGGCGGGAAGGGGGGGTGTGTGTGTGTGTGTGTGTGTGTGTGTGTGTGTGGTTTGGGGAGGGTGCACAGAAGGCTGAGCAGCATGTTTCTCTCTCAATATGGAGTCCAACTGGAGCACCAAGAGGCTCAAACTACCTATTTAATATATTTAATAAGCATGGGAGGGGATGGTGTGTGTGTGTGTGTGTGTGTGTGTGTGTGTGTTGGGGGAGACTGTTACTGAAGGGCCAGTGGGTTGTTTTACATTCATTTTTAAGGATAAGTGTGGTGATATTTTATATTGTGTGTGTATCACAGCCTGATGTGTCTTCTTCCTCTGAGCCATTAAAATCATTAAAACACACCAATGAGCCACACTGTTGTTTCCTCCATCACCATGAACACACACACTGTAGTTTATCTCGACACACACCGTCCTGCTGCCCCAAACACTCACAAGAGCACCATGTGGATTCATCCGCCGCTGAAAATAGCCCCCAACTGCACTTTTTCCTCCTGTTTGTGTAACGTTCACTAAAAACTACAGTTCAATATTTTTCAACTTCTGTGGCAGCATTTTGTAGCCACAATAATAACTGAGTAACGACAGGTAACAGGACAGGTGAAGAAAGTGCAGTGACGTCTTGAGCCTGTAGGTCCAGTCCTCCCAACATAACAGCAGAGTGGGGACTTTCTTTGACCACAGACACCTTTACAGCAGCGCGTGACTGCTGTTCGGTTGCTCGCTGGTACTTCCCCGGCTCAGACACCTGACGAACACAGTGTTCGGAGCTGCTTCAGTTGCAGCAGCAGTGTGTCAGTTGTGTTTGGCTGCTGGTGATAAGCTGCTGCTCTTTCATGTGTCACTGTCTGAGGTGGCAGAGAACGTTACTGTGGTTAGACAGGAAACAACCACCAGGAGCCCTGTGTGTGTGTGTGTGTGTGTGTGTGTGTGTGTGTGTGTGTGTTTGTTTGTACTCTCAGTGTGTATGCACTGCACTGTTGTCATAAAACCTTGCATCTTCCTAATAGCCCATGAACTTCAGTTCCAGTGTGATTAGAGGCATTATCTACACAGTTTTAGACTGATACCGCGCTCATGTTTGTACGATGAACATGAAGCTACAGCCAGGAAACCCTTAGCTTAGCTTAAAGAAAGGACAGAGGTTCCATGTTGTAGTAGTCGTCACGTCTGCTTTAACTAAGAAAAACCGGACCTAAACCTGGCTTACTGACATATCCTCAGTAATGCTTACTTATCAAACGTGCACTGATTGAGAGGCATAGGGGTTCCATAGTGTAGTAGTCATCACGTCTGCTTTACACGCAGAAGGTCCTGGGTTCAATCCCCAGTGGAACCACCTCTGTGAGTTGCCTACGTACCTTTTCTGTTTGTTCTGCATTTGCACTGCTTGCCAAGGTAGTTCTGAACTGTGTAGTGGTTAACATGGCCGTTTCTAGCTTTCTGGGGGCCCTATGCAAAGTGTTGTTTGGAGTTTGAGAACTATTTTGCTCACAAGACATACAGTAGCTCCCCTATCCATAGCAGATTACAGATCACATGAAAGACTGTAACATGATTGGCTGCAGCATTGGTATTTCATTTATAGGTGGGTATAATTATTGTCAGTCTGATTGTCAAATTTTCAGTAATTCTGTTTCACAGGAACATGTTTGGGTTTTGGTAGATATGTACAAATCAACTCCCATGAGGCTTAATGGGAACAAAGAGATATGAGGTAGACGTAAAAACAGTTAGAAATGCTCTAAATAAAAGCTATAAGTAGGCCCTCGTCTCAGCTGATATAAGGTTCTATGTTGTAGTAGTCATCACGTCACTCCCCAGTGGAACCAGTCTTTGGTCTCATTGCCTGAAGTCAGTTGTAAATCCTTCTCATACTGAGCTTAACATCGTGGACGGCAGGTCGTCTTCTACTGGTGCTGAAGTGTCCTTAAACCTCAAACTGATCCCAATTGTTGGAGCAGCAACGTGCTGAGTTTTGGATGAAAGTGCTGTATGAACTCCTTGTTAAAACTTTATTCAACACGGGTGCTGCTCAGTGACGGCAGGTAAAATGCAGATCAAATATCTGGAAGTGTGTTAAAATGCGCTATGAATCATTAATATGTGCAACTCATGTGAGTTGTTGTTTTTCTTTCTGTCTGTTGTGGTTTTATTGAAACCATCTTTTCTGTCATCCTCAGCAGCAGCAGCAGCAGCAGCGTTACTCACTTCCTCTTGTCATTTTAAAACAAGTCACCAGAAGTTCACTCACATCTCTCTGTCTAATCCTTAAATCTCTTTTTATCTGCACCATCTTAAATCCTCAGTTCATTTGATGCTGCGGACGAGGAAGAGTGTTTTTTTTTGTCTTCTTGTTTTGAGCTCCCTGATGAGCGGCGATGAAATGACTTTGGCGGCTGCTGCTAATGCGCTATAATTGGTACGAGGAGCCACTCGCTCTGAACAATTATAAGATGCAGGAGCTGTAATCTCTGCTGAGACTCTGAGGAAGACAGATTCTCTCCATCGTTGGTGTCAGCCTGCTGGGTTTTATGTCTCAGAGTTTAGTAGTTTTTGACAGCGCAGGTTGTACCTGCTACGACTACCTACTTTAGTCTTTCTGTTGTGGGTTGTTGACACCTGACAGCCTCAGCATCAGTCCTTAAAAGGTCTTGAAATGTCTGAAATCTAACTTGACAAAGAGCAGGCCTTGAAAGCAGCCCTGTGGAGTTTTGGTGTAAACAAACAGAGTTATGTTGGTGTATCCAAACATGTTGAACATTTCCTTCCTCGTAAAACATTTGGAATATTTTGAAGCTTGCATTGTTTGCATCATGTTTGCCAGCTAGCCGCCCTCTTCTTGGTTTGTTACCACCATCAACTGTGCAACAGCGTGAAACGGCAGCAGGTGTTCGTATCGTGTCCCCCGTGTCCTTCAGAAGCCTTCACTCTTTATTGTGCTACAGATTCATTTAAAATGGATTATATTGATTTATGATTTCTACAGGAAGTGATGCATAATCACAAAGTGGAAACACATTTTTACACCTCAGCAGATTTAGTTAAAATCAAAACCCTCTCATTTACTTAAGTATTCAGACCCTTTGCTCTGACAGGTGCGTCCTGTTTGCTCTGATTATTGTTGAGCGACGTGTAGAACTTGAATGAAGATGGCAGTTTGCAGACGCCGTCCTCCAACCAAATCCATTTGTCCAAGAAGACTTGAAACTCTAAATACTGTTGCGGTGTTTAAATGCAAATCTAAGACTCTTCTCTTTGTCACTACGGGTTACTGCATGTGGAATTGATTTAAATTCGATCAACAACACAATACAGTGTGAAAAGATGCGTCTCCTTGTCCGTCCGCTCTCTTCAGGTCGTCCCGTCACTCCAACATGTGACTCTAACGGTCTGACAACAGATCACTTAGTGCCAGCCGTCAGCCGCCTGTGTTCTTCACTTCTGCAAAATGGCAGAAAGTCGAGGCACTCTGTGGTTGGAGAGGGAAACCTGAAGCTGTTTGAAACAAATCAAAGCCTTTTTCAAATCAAAATAGAAACGTCTGTGCAGGGGGAATGAATGAAATGACAACGTCAACATTAGAATCAAACCAAAAAACCTTTCAATATTGACTGTTTTCCAGAAATGTCTTCTTGTCCAGGTGAAAAGCACATAAGTACCGTTTCCTCTGCAGTCTGGTGCCCTGCAAAGTGCTGAAATCCAGTCCTGGGGTGTCTGGTCCATGTCCACTAAACAGCACATGTATTCACTGGTATCCAGTTATGTTTTTGAATATTTGTTTAAACACAACTTCATCATGTTCACATTAAAACATATCTAGAAATCCATAACAGAAGCAGACAGCTGGCTAAAAGATTCATGAGCAGGGAGTGTTAGTGTGTGGAGTGACGTGCTGGTGGGAAAAGAACCAAAGACAGATAAAACATTGGGTCTGTAATAAAGCTGTTCTTGCTGAAGAGTTCACTACAGTAGAATTCAGTTGGATTTACTTGAGCTCCGCTGTAGATGGCTGCCTGAGCTGTTTGTCAGCATCCTCGAGGCTCGGCTCGTTGCGAGCAAATGTTTCTCCCCTCCATCCATCAGAGCCCTGAGGGATCCACTCACCATGTTGCCGCCTTCTTCTTCTTGTTAAAGCCTCCTCGCTCTGCCACGGCGTCCGGCACGGCCCAACCCTACAGGGAGGCAGCTTCTACGTCCCTCATGTGTTTCCTTATGTTGCTGCCTTCTGCTCAGCTCAACTGATGAATTATGGAGGCGAGCAGGATGACAGAAACTCCCCGATATTGAGTGCATACTCAATGTTTGATTAGGTTCAGAATGCAACAGTAAAATACAACAGAAGACTAAGAGTCTGCAGTCATGCTAGCAGCTCTGTGAGGCTGATGTTTAGCAGGTATAATGCTGTTCACCATCTTAGTTTACATTAGCTCATTAGCACTAATCTCAAAGTACAGCTGAGGCTGATGAGAGGGTCTTTGAGTGTTTCTCCAGGTTCAGTTCACAGTCGTGTCTTCGGTGTTTGAGTCTGTATGTGTGAAGGGGGTGTAAGGTTTGTGGTATTGTATTACTGAATAATGTTATATCATGAGTTCTTCTCCTCCTCTTTCTGACAGATACCAAAACAGATAAACAACTAGTTCCATGTCTCCAATTTTCTTCTCGAGTCGTCATAAGAGAAACTCATCTCACTTTAGGCCCCAAATAAAACGTTGAAATACAAAAGTTAACATGAAAAGGAAGATAGATGCATACATATAAAAAACAGTTCTCTTCATAAATATCATGACCTTTCACCTCTGTGATCGTCCGTAGTGCCCATCAGTGCATCTACTTTGTTTTTCAATGTGAAGATGTCAGGTTCATCTTTAGGGAGGAGGTCACTTGTGAACATGCTGGTGGATCCTTCGCCGTCATCTGTAACAAGACTGTTAATGTCCCGCATAGTGAATCCCAGGCCGTCCCCTGACAGACCGGCAGTCAGAGTCGTCTCCTTTCCTCAGTGAAGCTTTGAATATTTCAGCAGTGAGCTGCAGGTTCTGGGTCAGTGTGTCAGTGTGTGATCTGCTGTGACAGACTGCAGAGAAACTGAACCAGGAGCAGGGAGGAGACGGTCTACCCAGACTGAAGAGGAGGAGGAGGAGGGAGGAGGAGGGAGGAGAAAGGGCAGCTCACTAAATAAAGAGTAAATCACCAACTGCTGATAACTGAGCGACTTGAATGGTGATATTACAGACAGACATTGTTCCATATCTGTAAAACAGGAGTCGACATCTTTGTGACACTAATGCACTCGTTCATCTGCTGTGCTGATGCGGTCTGTTGTAGATCTGATTCCGACACGGTCACTGTGGACACACAAAACTCGAAGACATGGACAGGAAGTTAGACCCAGTTCCACGGGCAACACTAAAGGGTCAAATCACCACTTTCAGCTTCTTTCATCAGCTACTCACAGCTCACATATGGATGGATTATTGAACGGGCCTGCTGGGTCCAGGGGCCCATGGGGCCTCGACTGACTACATAGAGACGTAAACGCACCATAAAGAGACCAAAACCACAACGGGGGGACGCAAAACAACCGCAGAGACTCCAAATGTCTACAAAGAGACACGAAACGACCAGAAAGAGACGCACAGCGATCACGAAGAAACACAAACCAACTAAAAGGAAACGCAGAGAGATGCTTCTCTCCTTCTCAGGCCGTTGTGCTGATTCGCATCATTTTCTTGCCGCGTCCTGACATCCTAAAGTATTCTGGGTTTCTGGGTTTCTGCGAGCCGAAGCAGCTGCTCCTCCTCCTGCAGCCTGGAGTTGAAAAGGGCAGAGCTAATGAATATTCTAATCTGGCCTAGATTCCATGATAAAGCCTTGTAGGTGCTTGATGACAGCGCCTACTATCCATATGTCTTTGAAATATGAAGTGTATGGGGGGGGGGGTCAAAGGTTGCTGCAGATAAACATCGTCGCCCGCTGAACTCGGAAACAGACAGCGAGTGTTTTTCTGCTGATGAGGGTTTTTGCAGCCACATGAAACCAGGTCAGCGTTTGATGATCAATGAAATCAACAGGATCGTTTATTTTTACCTTTTTTTTCTTCTTCTGCAGCGTGAGTGGTGGCATGCACCTCGCTCAGGTTTTCTCAGTAATACCACAATACGCTCCGTTTGTTCTGCATCCTCTGACAGGACGCAGATCACATCAGGGGGCTGTAAAGTTGTGAGTGTTATCTGACACCATCAGGAACAGATCCAGGGTCAGTGTGGGCAGATGTGCAGCACGTTGTGAAGCTGTAACAGCAGCATGAATGTTTGTGATGTAAAGTGAGTGCCAGAGATCCTTCACCTCCTCTGAGATATTTACAGAGCAGTTTTATTCAGAGAGTAAAGCTCTTTGTCTTTGAATGATAAGAATAACAACAGGACTAAAAATACTTTTATTACAACTAGTTTTGGCCATTTTACTCCCTTCTGTCCTCACACGGCACATATGCAGTTTCAAATGATAACGCTGAAATTCATATACATCTTTGATACAATCGGTCCTTGATTTCACACAGAAATAAACAAACAAGTTTCTTTCTAGAAGCTTCATCTTCTAGCTGGCGACCATTGACAGTGTTGGACAGCATGTACACAGGTGTGCACATGAACATGGACACTGTGATGGTTTACTCACGAACAACAAGTGAAGTGTCATAGTGGCGAGCTCAAGACCTCAACAGTCTTGTGGCCTGAGGGATGAAGCCGTCCCTGAGCCTGGTGGTGTGGGGCCGGATGCTGCCGGACGGCAGCAGGCAGAACAGTTTGTGGTTGAGGTCTCTGATGATCCTGTTGGCCTTCTTCCTGCACCGCTGGATGTAAAGGTCCTCCATGGGTGGCAGCTTTGTCCTGGTGGTGTGCTGTGCTGTCCCTTTGCAGAGCCATACTGTTCAGGGCGGTGCAACTGCCGTAACAGTCGGGATACTCTCAATGGTGCACCTGTAGAAGTTGCAGTATCCTGGAGTCCATGTTGATCCTCCTCAGCCTGCGGTGGAAGAGCAGCCGTTGTCTCGCTGATTTTATTATGGTGTTGGTCTTGTTAGTCCAGGTCAGGTCCTCGCTGACTCTCTCCACCATAGTCCCATTGATGGTGATGGGGGTGTGTTAGTTAGTTAGCATTGTCTCTGTGAGCATGTTAGCATGCTGATGTTAGCATTTAGCTCAAAGCGTCGCTGTAAGTAGAGCTCCACAGAGCTGCTGGCTCGATCCTGTAACCCCACAAACAAATGCACTCAGGTCATGAAATGCTCGGTGGCTACTTTTCCACTGAGAGTCTTTTCTCATTATAACAAGGGACTGGCTTGTTCCCTTCCATTTGTCTCTCCCAGTATGACCTGGAAACAACAACATGCCAACGGGCATGAATCACCTTCTGTGGCCCCCGGGGGACAGTCGTCCTGTTATAGGCAGTAAGATGTAAAGAGGGTGACATGCAAAAAGGTTACCAACCCATCAAGGTCATTTTTCTCCTTCAGTATTAAATACATAGTCTTTCCTGGACATAAGTATTTCCTGGACAGTTTGAGGACAAAATGCTGTCGGTCACAAGATGTTTATTTTCCACTTTAACAACATGACGTCCTCTTTGTCCTTCAGGAGGCAGCTGGAGGTAAACTGTCAGTTTAAAAGTGACGCCTCAGAGCTGAAGGAGCGGTTTTTCTTCCTGGTGTTCAGACTCCAAAAAACATTCAATGGCAGCAAAGGAAAGAAAGACATCATTATCTGCTCTTAAACACCCGAGACAGTTCAGCTTCAAATCAGAGATTGTTTTTCATCATCAGTTCAAACTGTAACTTTGTCTTTCAGTCTCTCTTCACCTCCGTACCTTCCAGTTCAGCTGCTCCAGTCCGTCACACTGACAGTATAAAGAGATGCAGCTCTTAATGTGGAACAAATGCTTTAATCAAACCAAAGTGAAGATGTGATGGGATCATAAGGGAATCAGTGTTTTTGTCTGAAAAGATGAATTGTGTCTGCAGATGTGAGCAAACATCTGCTTGTTCATTTTCAAAGCTGCGACGTGTCCACGAGTATCCAGCTGTGGGGGTTCTGTTCGGACATGAGCCGTAAAACCTGCCACTTTCAATTTCAAGACTGCAGGTGTGGACGTTGTGACAGACCCTCTGGGGGTCTTATTCTCAGAATGATCTGTCAGATGTTTTATTTGTCGAGATGTCACGAGGTATCGAGCATATTTCAATAGATATTTGTTAGTGTTGCAGCGCTGCTCTCCTTCACGACAGAGCTGCATTTCACTGCGTATAAGAGTGAAAATCAGAGTGTGAAAAACTACTCAGAGGTTAGCAAACTATGTATGTATGTGTGTGTATGAATCAAAGAGTAGGAAACTGACGTCACCTTCACCAGTTACAATGAGAAACATATCAGCCGTCCATAAACGTTCATTCTGTGAGTGACTTGATGACAAAGGGAAACTCGTCTGTTGTTGGTTTGTGTTGTGGGCAGCTGTGTCATCAGGTCAGGCTCCGTATCAGTCGATACTATGGACTCAGAAGGCCAAAGGGATTCATACTGTGAAGTTAAATGTTCAATCCGAGAAGAGAAGAAAATGTAAAAACAATAAATATCATTAGAGACTTTAAAAGTTTTGTTGGCCTCAGAAGCTGAAGAAGGAGACGCAGCGCTGCATGTCTGTGTGTGTGTATGTGTGGTGTGTGTGTGTGTGTCTGTCTGTGTGTGTGTGTGTGTGTGTGTGTGTGTGTGTGTGTGTGTGTGTGTGTGTCTGTGTGTGTGTGTGTGTGTGTGTGTGTGTGTGTGTGTGTGTGTGTGTGTGTCTGTCTGTGTGTGTGTGTGTGTCTGGTGTGTGTGTTGTGTGTCCTGTCTGTGTGTGTGTGTGTGTCTGTGTGTGTGTGTGTGTGTGTGTGTGTGTGTGTGTCTGTGTGTGTGGTGTCTGAGTGTGTGTGTGTGTGTGTGTCTGTGTGTGTGTGTGTGTGTGTCTGTGTGTGTGTGTCTGTGTGTGTGTGTCTGTGTGTGTGTGTGTGTGTGTGTGTGTGTGTGTGTCTGTGTGTGTGTGTCTGTGTGTGTGTGTGTGTGTGTCTGTGTGTGTGTGTGTGTGTGTGTGTCTGTGTGTGTGTGTGTGGTGTGTGTGTGTGTGTGTGTGTGTGTGTCTGTGTCTGTGTGTGTGTGTCTGTGTGTGTGTGTGTGCTGTGTGTCTGTGTGTGTGTGTCTGTGTGTGCTGTGTCTGTGTGTGTGTCTGTGTGTGTGTGTCTGTGTGTGTGTGTGTGTGTGGTGTGTCTGCTGTGTGTGTGTGTGTCTGTGTGTGTGTCTGTGTGTGTGTGTGTGTGCTGTGTGTCTGTGTGTGTGTGTCTGTGTGTGTGTGTGTGTGTGTGTTGTCGTGTGTGTGTGTGTCTGTGTGTGTGTGTGTGTGTGTGTGTGTGTGTGTCTGTGTGTGTGTGTGTCGTGTGTGTGTCTGTGTGTGTGTGTGTGTGTGTCGTGTGTCGTGTGTGTGTGCTGTGTGTGTGTGTGTTGTGTGTGTGTGTGTGTGTGTGTGTCGTGTGTGTGTGTGTGTGTGTGTGTGTGTCTGTGTGTGTGTGTGTGTCTGTGTGTGTGTGTGTGTGTGTGTGTCTGTGTGTGTGTGTGTGTGGTGTCTGTGGTCTGTGTCTGTGTGTGTGTGTGTGTGTGTCTGTGTGTGTGTGTGTGTGTGTGTGTCTGTGTGTGTGTGTGTGTGTGTGTCTGTGTGTGTGTGTGTGTGTGTGTGTGTCTGTGTGTGTGTGTGTGTGTGTGTGTGTGTGTGTGTGTGTGTCTGTGTGTGTGTGTGATGGCAGACGACCAGATGGCTGATGTTAGGAGACTTGACAGAAGAGGTGAATTGTACCGTGTGGGGGAGAGCTGAAGGGAAAAACACACTTAATACACAGACTTAACCTCGTGATTTGATCTGTTTTCAAAGACGGATTTATTCAGACGTGAGACCGACATGTTTAAGTGACGAGCTGTTGTCATGGAAACCTCTCAAGCCACCGCTGGGTGTTCAAACAGCCAATCAAAGGTCACTCCAATGATCTGTGTTCCTTAAAGAGGAGAAATGTTCTGCACTCTTTTAACAGCGCTGTTGTGACACATTTCTGTTTCAGTGACCGTCATGTTACAGTCACGCTGCAGAGCTGCACAGCTGCAGAGCTGCAGAGCTGCACAGCTGCAGAGCTGCACAGCTGCAGAGCTGCACGCACAGCTGCAGAGCTGCACAGCTGCAGAGCTGCACAGCTGCACAGCTGCAGAGCTGCAGAGCTGCACAGCTGCAGAGCTGCACAGCTGCAGAGCTGCACAGCTGCACAGCTGCAGAGCTGCAGAGCTGAGGACAGACTTACATCTAACCAAGCCGCATAGAAAAGATGCCTGAAATCATCTTCTTCTTCATGACCACGAAAGGTTTAAGAACAGTGTTCAGATGACCCCCCCCCCCCCACACACACACACACACACACACATGAATTGCCATTTATGATCTTGCCTGATCACTTTGGACTTGTACTGAGGTGAGACCTGGTCGCCACGGTAACAGCCTCCTGTCAGTACTGAAATGCAAAAAGACACACATACATTTCGCAGATGGACACACATGTTCAAGTAATCACACACACACACACACTCTGTGCCCTCGTCCAGATGGGCTGAGCGAGCGGAGCGTCACCAGAGGAGCGAGTCACCGTGGCCCCGACAGATTTTGGCCCCAGGACCGTCTCCGGCCCCCCACGGCCTTCTGGAGGGCGGCCAGACGACGAGCTGCACCAAACATTTATCCCAAAATATCAGTCGCACATTGGGACTGATAACACACTGAGATGTGTCTTCAGTCGTGAGGGCTTATGGGAAATAATGTATGTGTATGTAAAGTAAAACACACGAAGCGATCTGTACACATGGTGTCACATGTGCTCCTCAAAAACCTGAAAAACCAGTGAGCGACAAGATCTGAGCCGAAAACGATGATCGTATCTCTTGTTTTCTGTGTTGCAGGTTTGTCGGCAGCAGTGAAGAAGACACACACATGTAAGTTCACTGTTTCTTCCTCTCTGTCACCAGCTGTTTGTTGCACGGGGTGGGTGGGGTGGGGGGGCTGGAGCACCCGGTCTGGTTAACTCTGAGCTGGTTTATCTGGTTTATCTGGTCGCTGCGATGGCTGCTCGTGGATTTTGGGTTGAAAGAGACATTTAAGATGCTGCTTGTGGGTGCAGGAGCTGGACTGACTTCCCAGAATTCTTAGCTCTGGGGCCTGTTTGTTTTACAATACTCTGGTTGTTAATGAATGTGATCAGGTGTGTTATCTGTTGATGAAGAGGCAGAGATGGTTTGTCATAGATGGATGTTGTCATTTGGGGAGATCTGACCCGTAACGGCCAACTGCTCCAATGATTCTATAAATGTTTCGCACAAAGACTATTTAAAGAAATGCTTTGTCTTCCTTCCTTCTGTCTCTTTCTACTTCCTCTCTCCTCTTTGAGGAATTCATATCAAACATGATGCTTTTCACTTGTGTGTGTCAAGATTTTGAGATATCTGTCTGTGTTCTGTGTGATTAAGACACTGTTTCTCAAAAAACACTTTGCTGTCAAGTTTTTCAGATGTCGTTTTTCAGCTCCACGAACTGGGTTCCATTCACCAGGATTGTATTGGGGTGGATAAACTAAGCATGACCAGATACCACGAGGGGGTCTCAGCTGAACTGAAACACGTTCACTAGGAGACTTTAATTTGCAGTTTTTGCTCTCTGTGGTGCACTGAAAGTTTATTTTTCCACATTAGAACCAGTTTTTACTGTAAAACATGTCAGACTTGCGAGCGTGCAGGATAGATGAAGATAAATGAGTGACGGGGACTGCTGCCAGAGTTTAGTCTCTCTCATTAGAGCTGATAAGGATGGATAATGAATGTGAGATCCTCCTGCAGTCGACTGTGCGTGGGATGATCGGAGGGAGAAACACTGATCCTTCAGGCGCTGTGGAGGCATTTTCCAAACAACTCGTAACGTGCTGCTGTGAATCTATTGACTGGGTGTGATGAGGGGAGGCGGAGAGCTCCGCCGCCAGCCGACGAGCCCTTCGAAGCGTAAATCGTCCCCCTGTTCTGCCAATTTGGAGGAAGAATGAAGCTCCTGCTGCTCCTCAGTTTCCTCTCTCTGCTGGCAGGAGTCGTTCTCGCCTGCAGCCCTCACGTCTTCAACACACTGAGGTTTATTCTGCGCGGCTGTTTTCAGGCAGTTCAATCGTCTTCAATGAGGCTCCGCAGCTCAGTCGGGATTTGTTTTACGAAGCAGAGTGGGATGTCGGGTGAAGCGCTCTGTTAGCTCGAGCTGCACTTTAGTCCTTTCAGTTATGTAACTTTTTTTAAGGAAGTTTTTCTTCACTGCACAGATCCGCCGGAACAACATGGGAGCAAAAGAACACCGTCCTGTTACAGTGGATGGGTGATACAGGTCACAGTTATAATAGTCAAGCTTTTTCTGGCATTGACCCCCATCTGAGTCCTTTAATATTATCTGTCGATACAGAGTCCAATAAGATGCTTATATTCAATTGAATGATGATTAAATATGATTCTGACACATTCAAACCGTCTGCTTAATGTGACACACCTTATATTTATGATCCTTCAGAGCTGCTAACTTTATACATTCAGATTATTGATATGATGTGAAATATTTTACTCTGCTGCTCTTTGCTAATGACGAGTGACTAGTGTCACACTCACATAGCCGGCTTTCACTGAGGACAGCAGAGGAGGAACAAAAACACAGAGAGAGGTGGCAACAAGCTGCAGATCAGCCAGGACTCCTCTGTTGAGGCCGCGATGGACAATAAATGATGAACTCTGAAGTATTTTAGTTAGTAGTTTAGTTTCTTGCTGCGGTCAGTGGGTGGGCGGTCCGGAGACGTTTCACTGTGGACAGACAAACTTCTGTCTGGCCTTGTTGTAGTAACTTCACCCTCAGCTCCCAAAATGTTCCAGTTTTTTCATCCTTCATGCTGAGGACGATGGACAGTTTGATATCCCCCCCCCCCCCAACATCCGCAGGTGCTTTACTGCAGGTGCACGTGAGACGGATATTCATAGAGGATGTTTACTTGAGGCTGATGAGCAGTCAGGACTCCTGCTGCTTGTTGTTCGCTGGTCAGCTGATGGACATCTTTAGATTTGTGCAGCTGGAGGATGAACGGATGGACGTGATTGGTGGACAGATTTGTGCTGAAGCTGCGTTTGGCTGTGGTTTCTTGTTGTGTCGTCCTCTGTTCTCTTCCTCTTTGTTGTTGGCTCTTTTCTCTCTTGTTCTCTGTATCACACCCCCTCCTTGCCTTTTCCTGTCTCGTCTTCTGTCTTTGAACTGTTTGTTTAGTGAACCGCAGTGACGTGAGGAGGCAGCACGATCACGTCATGTGGGTGACGGCGTGTCCATCGTGACGCTGCTCTCAGTCTGTCCGGATGAGGAAAACAGATGTCTTTTAATCGTAGTGAGAAAACTCAGTAAATACTAAACCATGACACACACACCCACGGGAACACACACCTGGTTGTTTGCTTTGCAATGTTTTCCATCAACGCACAGACCTGAGACTGAGAACCATTTTCTCAAATAAAACGAAGCAAAGGGTCAAACTCTTCTCTTTGTCATTGAAAGCATGTAAGCCTGCTGACATCCATTCGTTTATTTCATCTTGATTTGTTCTGGAAAGATTTAGGAGACGCAAAGAAGGAGTTGAGGAAGTTGACAATGGCTATAATAATTAGCATTGCAGCCTCACAGAGCTTATTTAAGAAAATGAATGAATGTAAAGGTTTAGGGGAATGTGCCTATTTTCTTTCTTGCTGTGAGTTCGATGTTCAGACTGATGCCACTCTCATGTCTTTACGCTAAATATGAAGCTGCAGCCAGCAGCCGGCTAACTTAGCTTAGCATAAAGACTGGAAACGGAGGGAAACATGTAGCCTGGCTGTCATGGGGTAACAAAATCCAGCACCTTGAAGCTGATTAACATGTTATATCTTGTTTAAACTGAAGAATGAAAACGTCAAATCGCTGTTTACACACTTTATTTAAACAGAACAAAAGCCGTGCTTTACATGGCTGAACTTGGATTAAAACATTTCAGGACATCAATGAAACAAATAAAATCAGACAATTAAAAATAAAATAAAATCAGTCTTCTCCTGTTGGAGCTGTCCTTAAATCTGAATTTGAACCGAAACTTTATTGAGAAGTGAGGAGCGGGAAAACCTCCTCTCATTAGAGGAATTTCACACTCACACACACACAAGTAGCCTATCAGAGCTGTCTCTTGCCTCCCTTCTGTTCTGATTGGCTGACAGCTGTGTCAGTCAGAGGGGCAGGCCAGGGGGAGGGCGGGGCCAGAGGATGACGTCACAGTCACATGGATCCTGGTGTGGTGCAGAGAGCAGCAGAGGATGTCAGAGCTGAGAGGGAGCTGCCGCTGGTCTCACACACAGAGAGGATTCTCCTGCTGCTGTTTCCTCCATGAGTCGGGATTATAAATATGTATTTTGTGATTTCTGCCATGAAAGGTAAGAGTTAAAAAACCTGTGTGTGCTTGATGGTTTCTGTTGAGGCAGACCGAAGGTTTCATGTTTATCCTTCAGATTCTTAAGTTCTCTCTCTGTACACAGGAGTTCTGTCAGAGACGTTTTCTGTGTTTTGTCTGAGAAGATGCTCCACTCTGTGTGTCTCTGTCCAGCTGCTTGTCCTCCTCAAAGCGTCTCTGAAGGGGTGATGTGTCCTAGTTTCACTTCAACAGATTCTTCTCTTGCTGTTTTAACAGTGGTGGAAAATAAATAAGTACATATACTAAATACTGTACTTCACTACATTTTGAGGTACTTGTACAATTTCTACTTTACAGTATCTCTACTCCACATTTTGGAAGCCAATATTGTAGTTTTTACTCCACTACATTTATCTGACAACATCAATAACTAGTTACTTTGTCGATTCAGATTATTAATACAAAATATAGATCAACTAATAAATGATAATCCTTTATGTATTATTGAAAAGAGCTCCATCGTACCGGCTGCAACATGAATGACGTACACATTCATAACTGATTATAATCCAGTAATATTATATTTATTATTGTGAAATGAGCCATTTTACATAGCAAGTACTTTTACTTTAAGTACTTTGAATATATTTTGATGCTAATACTTTTACTTTTACTTTTACTTCAGTAAAAAAAAGTTAGTGTGTTCTTGTGTTTACTGTGGAGCCTGGAGACATGACACCTTCACTGATCTGTAAATACTATTTTGGGAATCGTCGGTCAAATGAATTACAGTGTAAAGGAATGTGATGAGAGGCGACAGGGAGCAGGAGAGGAGGTGTGTGTGTGTGTGTGTGTGTGTGTGGACAGGAGGAGGATGTGAAACATGGATGATGAGGATGTGGTTGTCAGATCTGCGTCTGGTAAATCTAGTGTGACAGTTTGAGTAAATAAAAGTTTCTGGTCTGGATGAAACCTGACAAGGTTTTAGTTGTTTCATTAAGTCAGATCCTCAGTGGATTTTCATATGAAACACACACACACACACACACACACGCACACACACACACACACACACACACACACACGCACACACACACAAAGCTATAATGGATGCATGCACCCTCCAACATTACATGGAAGAAAGAAGATTCATGTTTATGTTAAACTGTCGTTCCACTTTGGTCCAGACTGAAACACATCAACAAATATTAGAGGGATTGTCATGACATTGAATACAGACATTCATGTTCCCCAGAGGATGAATCCTGCTGACGATGATGATCCTCTGACTTTTCATTTAGCTATTGCTATGTTCCCCTCAAGATGAATTGTAATAACTTTGGTTTAATTACTTTTCTATGCCGTACACAGAATCACATGGATTCTTGTTGGTGTATTATGTTACTACACATCTCAGTACCAGCTGGTATTCACCTCCTCGAAGTTGAAAGTTAAGTAAAGCAGAACTCTGTTTCTCCTCCTCAACACTGAGGAAATAACCAAAAGGAGGTATATTTTGTTTGTTGACCCCCCAACTGTGCAGCAAGTACAAAAAGGGGAATACTAGCTCTGAGAATATAATGCACGAGGTTCACGAATATCAAAATAACACCCCCTTCGGTGGGGGGGGTTCAGACCTCCGTGATGTTCTGACCCATTATCGTGGGGAGGCGCTGGAGAGTCGCCGCAATCCCTGCTAGCTAAAAGTGGCTAATGCGATCGTGATGGTGAATGTGTCTCTGTACCTTGCCCCCCCCCCATGCTACCATGGCTGTAGACTAGTTATTGTTAGCTGTAGTTATCGTTAGCTCTAGTTATTGTTAGACTAGTTATTGTTAGCTCTAGTTATTGTTAGACTAGTTATTGTTAGTCTAGTTATTGTTAGCTCTAGTTATTGTTAGACTAGTTATTGTCAGCTCTAGTTATTGTTAGTCTAGTTATTGTTAGCTCTAGTTATTGTTAGACTAGTTATTGTCAGCTCTAGTTATTGTTAGCTGTAGTTATTGTTAGACTAGTTGTTGTTAGCTCTAGTTATTGTTAGACTAGTTATTGTTAGACTAGTTATTGTTAGCTCTAGTTATTGTTAGACTAGTTATTGTTAGCTCTAGTCATTGTTAGACTAGTTATTGTCAGCTCTAGTTATTGTTAGCCTAGTTATTGTTAGCTGTAGTTATCGTTAGCTCTAGTTATTGTTAGACTAGTTATTGTCAGCTCTAGTTATTGTTAGACTAGTTATTGTTAGACTAGTTATTGTCAGCTCTAGTTATTGTTAGACTAGTTATTGTTAGTCTAGTTATTGTCAGCTCTAGTTATTGTTAGACTAGTTATTGTCAGCTCTAGTTATTGTTAGCTCTAGTTATTGTTAGACTAGTTATTGTTAGCTCTAGTCATTGTTAGACTAGTTATTGTTAGACTAGTTATTGTCAGCTCTAGTTATTGTTAGCTCTAGTTATTGTTAGACTAGTTATTGTTAGTCTAGTTATTGTTATCTCTAGTTATTGTTAGACTAGTTATTGTTAGCTCTAGTTATTGTTAGCTCCAGTTATTGTTAGCTGTAGTTATTGTTAGACTAGTTATTGTTAGACTAGTTATTGTTAGCTCTAGTTATTGTTAGCTCTAGTTATTGTCAGCTCTAGTTATTGTTAGCTCTAGTTATTGTTAGCTCTAGTTATTGTTAGCTCCAGTTATTGTTAGACTAGTTATTGTTAGACTAGTCATTGTTAGACTAGTTATTGTTAGCTCTAGTTATTGTTAGACTAGTTATTGTTAGCTATAGTTATTGTTAGACTAGTTATTGTCAGCTCTAGTTATTGTTAGACTAGTTATTGTTAGCTCTGGTTATTGTTAGCTCTAGTTATTGTTAGACTAGTTATTGTTAGACTAGTTATTGTTAGCTCTAGTTATTGTTAGACTAGTTATTGTTAGCTCTAGTTATTGTTAGACTAGTTATTGTTAGACTAGTTATTGTTAGACTAGTTATTGTTAGCTCTAGTTATTGTTAGACTAGTTATTGTTAGCTCTGTGTGGTGGTTGTTTTAGGACATAGAGAGTTCAGAGCTTTAAGCTCTTATCAGATTTGATTATAATGCATCAACACCTCTGACATGAAGTGTGTGTTCTGGTGATGACGGTTCACTGTGGCTGTTTGGCATCACATGATTATTGTGAACGTTGCACACTGTAATGCTGGTTGGCATAAAATCATCCATGTTGTTAGTGCAGTTCGCAGTGGCAGTGTTTTATTTTGACCCACAGTTTGATTTTTTTCATGTCCTCTCAGAAACTGATTCACATTCTCAGTTTCACTATTTTTTTCTGCATCTTTTTACCTTTTTATTAAAGTTTTAGTACATTTGTCCTAACTTTAATAGTTGCCCAATATGCACTTTGCTTTAATGCCAGTCATCATTCTTTTAGGAGAGGGGTTAGTGTTTCTCCTTCAGAGAAACTTTTCATTCATTCAAACTGTTCAAATCTGTATTATCCAGGCTTGGCACTGTGTGTGTGTGTGTGTGTGTGTGTGTTAAATCTGTCTGGTCCAGATTCACAGTCTGTGAGAAAACGCTGCAGGAGGCGTTGAGCCAGCCTGTTATGTCACAGGATTACAACAGCCAGGAGATTATTTAACTGTTCTCTGCGGGGAGGGGGGGTTGGGGGTGGTGACATCACTGGTCACATCACTTCTACTTCAGCCTCTAAAACACATGAAGAAATGGCTGAACACGACGAGCATCAGTCCAACTCATTTTATTTTCTCGTGCAGCTGCTGCGTCCGTCTCACGTCATCACATGAGGTTTTCATCTTTAGCTGTCTGTTGTTGCTTTTCATGAGTGAAAAGGCAAAGTGAACTGATGGAGATTCACTGGAGGTTGATGGAGGTTTGGATGAGTGGCAGGTTGACGGTTTTGGAGGTTAGACAGACCTCCCGACTTGAGCAGGAGGAGACAGTCGGCCGTGGACCGGTCAGGCCAGCAGGAGGCGCTGAAGGTCGGACTATAGGTCAGGAGAGCAGGCCTGCGGTCCACCAGCCTGTGGAGACACATACAATCCTGGCTCAGACACTGTTAGCTAAACTGTCAGGTTAGAGGTGGATGTTGAGACGATGATACAGCAGCTGATTTTTACATTAAAACAGAAATGACATCCAGATCTGATCTGAGTTCCAGCTTAAAACGCCTGCTCTCTCTTTAGCTTCATATTTAGAAACAGTTTTTGTTTCCGAAACAAATGGAAAAACTTGTGAGCCAGAGGAAAAACAAGCGATAAGGAGGAGAAAAAAGGAGAATGGGGGTGTTGGAGAATTGCGGTTTTACATTTCCCAACCAAACCTTGACATATTTCAAAGGCTCAGTGGCAGCTAAATGGCCCTCCTCTCTCCTCCCTCTTTGATCCGGTCTCTGAGAAACTTTATTTTAGCTCTGGATTTCAGATAATTTATCCATCAGGGATTTGTTTTGCCCGAGCTTTAGCATTTCTGGAGTAAACACAGTAAGCAGCGGTGGCTCTCATGACGTTATTCCAGCTCATTAGCCTTCAATTAGCACTGCTATACTGCTAATTATTATGCTATACAGTGGTATCTATACAGCGAGCATCTGCGGCGTCCACAGGGAAAACACTCTGACTTTAATTACTTTAGATGCAGAATATGTTTTTAATCGCCACACAGAGTCTGCGTCAGCACAGATCTGGAGACTTCACACCAGCATCTATAGCTTCCAATTTCAGTACAAAGATGTTGAAGATAAGTGTGAAACGTACTGTACGGTACAAGATGCGGAGATGTTCTCTGAGCTGAACCACGTCCGTTTGCTACAAGATCGTCCAGATACAGAGATGTTGCCGTTTTATGGTCTGACAGACAAACGGCCCCGGAAAGTGTTGAAGTAGGTCACCAGAAGCTGGTGTAAGTGAGGGGTTTAGTTTATCAGCAGATTCAGATTCAGCAGAACTACATGAGGACCACAGATCAGGTAACAAGACCAAGAGTCTACATCCATGCTAGCAGCTCTATGAGGCTGCACTTAATGCTACTAACCAACCGGTCAAAGCAGATGACCGCCCACCTGCTAACATGCTCACAATGACAATGCTAACATGCTGATGTTTAGCAGGTATAATGTTCACCATGTTCACCATCTTAGCTTAGTGTGTTAGCATGCTAACATTTGCTAATTAGCACTAAACACAAAGTACAGCCGAGGCTGATGGGAATGTTATTTGTACTTGGTGATAAGTATTGGACAAATTAAAAGGTTGACCTGATGATGGCGCTAGATGAAAAGTCAGTAGGATTCATCCTCTGGGAACCAAGAATGTCTGAAGCACACTTTGACCTGCTGGTGACAATAGAGGACACTTTGATCATAAATGTCAATAGGATTCCTCCATGAATGTCTGTGCAGAATATTATGGTATCTATCCAACAGATGCAGAGATACTTCAGTCCGTCCATAGTCAAGCTGCTAGCATGAAAAATGTGACAAGTTCCTGAAGGGACATCTATAAACAGGGAGCTTGGGTTTACTCCTTGTCAGCATCTTTGTCAGTTAATGGACACATCAGAATTTGCGAATCATGTTATTGGCTGTCGATTAGTGTCAAGCGACTGCAGCAGTAGGAACAGAGAGGAGCACCAGTGAACAGCAGGCGGCAGCTGGGTTTTAGAGCAGAGGTGCCGACACATACTGGACTAATTCTACCATATTAACGTCATTTGTTCTGGACCCCTCAACACTTTCATACAGTTGTGATGACAGACTGAACGTTGCTCCGGCATCACTTGTTAAGTTGGGCTGCTATCAGCTAGCTGATGTTGCCTGATGCTGAGCAAAAAGTGTGAAAGTTGTCCCAGTCAAAACAAGCTGCATGGGTTTAATACAGTTTTGTTCGTGGATGTACTTCTACTTCACAACTTTGTGTTTATTTGACATGTGTTTTACAGGATAAAAGATTTTTCAAATCTGAGCAGCACAATTGTCTTGTCTTTAGTTTGGAAAGTGATTCTGCAGAAGTATAAATAGGTGGAGTTGGTTGCTGATCGTGATGTTAACGTCAGAGTTAATGTATGTGAATATAAAGAGACTCACAGTTTGGAGATTACTATGCCGACCAACTGGAGAGGTGACTAAGCGAACCACCAACTGTGGCTATTGAACAAGCTGCTGCTTCATCTGCTGACAGGCTGAATGGGTGTGTTGGTGCTCCATGTGCGCTGCCATATGTCTGCCGTTATTACATCCACTCTGAGATTATCTGGAAGCTGGACGAGGAGATTAAAGAACGGAGCCTGCTGGCAACGTCTCAGTGAGAGAATGGATGGAAGATGTTTGGTCCTCCCACCACAGCGGCCCACGAGCAAGGCATTGCATCCTCAGTTTGCTGAAGAAAGTCGAAGTCGACGACAGCATCGTGAAACAACAATTACAATTACTACGAGTGAGGCTGTAGTGAATTATAGTGGAACTGCACCAGTTCTTCACACCAACACGTGGAAAGGGAGCACGACTGCTGATGGGAAATAGAAGAGCTGTGTGACGTCTGATAGATGTCCTCAGTGAGGAAAGAGAAGTGGATAGAAGAAGAAGATAGAAGGACAATGCTAGAGAGGTGGAGTCTTTTAAGGTTCACGTTTGTTATATTGGACCTTTGACCTTTGACTTCACATTATCTTGTCACTCGAGACGTGTAGGTAGACATGTTGATGTGTTGAGGTGGCAAATTGAGCGTACTGCTGTTGTAAACTTGCCAAGTTGAACTCCAAGGACACAAGTTCACACTTGGCGTACTGAGAGAGGCCTAAACGGACAATGGAGACGTATCCCATGATGCCTTGAGGCTTGAGGATCTGCAGTGGAAAGCCACCACAAAGGCAAACAATCACATTTAACTCTTAGTTTGACTGAAAAGTACTGACGATGAAGAAAAGGAGATAAAGAGAAAAATGAAGAAGAAGAAGAAGAAGAAGAAGAAGAAGAGGGGCATCAGGACCAACAGTCAAACGCTGAGGCTTCGTTGCACACGGCTGAGCAGAGGCTGACGAAAATGAAAGCTTTCTGTGTGTTTGAGGGGTGCCGCTCTGATGGCTGATGAGTCATTACAACAATTTCCTCTGAGGTTCACTGATTTAGAAACTGAGGAGAGGAGGAGGAGGAGGAGGAGGAGGAGGATGACATGCTGTCACATCTTACTCAACAGAAAGTCAATCTGAGCTCCAGGCGATACGGACAAAACTGATATGATAATTATTACTGCGGTATCTTGATAAACATGCCGTCTTCAAATGTCGTGTTTTGTCTGAAAATGTCCAAAAACCCAAAGAGAGTCAGTTTTCTGGGATATGAAATAAAGAACAGCAGCGTATTTGAGACACTAACCAATCAGAAGAGACAGACGTATCCTTCCCGTCGACGGAAGACCACCAATTAAGATCTTTGTTTTTGGATTTCGTTACCTTTGAACAGAGCCAGGCTAGCTGTTTCCAGTCCTTATGCTAAGCTAACCAGCTGCTGGCTGTAGCTTCATATTTACTGTGGGATAAAACATGAGGTTTCTGTGTTCACACTCACACGCTTCGCACCTCAGAGGCTTCATGAACACAAAGAATGATGTTTTTATAGGATGTGACTTGAAACCAACTCAACGCCACCATCGTTCTGTTATCACACAGACTTCCTGTCCTCCGTCGCTCATTCCTTTTTCTTGTCGGCCGGAGAAGAAGAAAAACAAGAAGACTCAGTAGCCGTCACAGCTCCTCCCGTGAGCCTGGGGGGGGGCACTTAAAAAACAAAGCAGATGTTTGTGTTTGCAGCTGGCTGTGTATAAATATCTGCTGCTCTCACATCAGCTCTAATTTCAGGCGGTGGCTTTGTTGAACGTCGTCTTTGATGTTGAAATGCAGAATTCAGACGGGATTAACACTCAGCGAGCTAATTACTGCAGAGAGGAAACTGCAGCACAGACGCCTGCGCGTGTGTGTGTGTGTGTGTGTGTGTGTGTGTGTGTGTGTGGTTTCAGTAGTGGGTTTGCATCATTGGTGTGTATGTGGAAGCTTTTTTTGTTGTTATTGACTTTGAAACATTTATTAATGCCAAAATATCTACAATATCTGAAATATGTCCCTCTATTCATCATCAGCAGCCTCCGTTTTGGTTAAACTTTATTTACATAATATTTCATGTGTGGAACAGGAAATAATCACATAACCCCCATGAAGGATTTGTACAGGCTTTAGAGGAGCTGGTTGGTGGATTTTGTTACCTTTGGACACAGCAAGGCTTTTCTAGTGTTTCTAATCAGGTTTTGTTGTGCACAATTTTTTAATAAAATAAAAATGTCATCATTTCCATTTCAGTTTGAAACACACAGCTTGGAGTGTTTTGTGATCACAGAAGAACTTCTTGTTCCCGCTAAACCGACGCTTGTACTCGCGCTAACCGCCGCTTCGTGAAACGGTGATTTCCACATTCAACGCACGCACGGGTTGTGGGCATCCTGTGCACTTCACGTTGGCATGGCAACAACCATAAACAGTCATGTGGTCCATGCAGTGCACAGCAGGGAGCTGACAGCAGCATCTGAGAAGAGAGATGTTGATCTTGGCCAGTTGTTCTCTGCCAGGGGGGGGGGTTAACAGACATCGTCACAGTTAGAATCTGGGCTTTGATTTGTTGCTGGGTGTGTCCGCCGCAGGAATCTGACAGCTGATTGGTCACTTTAAACTGCTGTTTAAAACTTGATACAAAGACAGACATGCGAGTATTCTGGAGTGTCCTGACTGAATATTGTCCTTATTTTCATGGTAAAATGACACACACACACACACACACACCTCTGCTGTAGACACGGGGTTAGGGTTAACCTATTAATCTTTTATTTTATAATTAGTTGTACAGAACAGACGATTCTTGGCCGTGAAGTGGTTGATGGTTTAAATCCAACAACAAGTGTTTTGATTTTGTTTTTTTCATTTTCAAAGTGTTGATTTTATGTAAACAGATGAACAGAATAAATCTGATCCAGGAGCAGATTTATTGCCCAGACAAGAGAGCGAAGAGTGTTTGTGTCCTGCAGACAAACAGCTGGGTGAAGATCCTTCCTTCCTTCTGCGTCTCAAGACTCCTCTACACCTTGTTTGTAATGTGTGTGTGTGTTCATGTGGCTGCACACTTACATAACTTCCCGCTGCTAAATATAGCAGCTCAGAGCCGAGATGTCACTCCGTTACAAGCTGCTGAGTGTATAAATACACGCCGTCCGTGTGTTTTCAGACTCGGTCTGAAAGATGAGATCCTTCACGTCTCAACTGATCTTTTAAGGAGTGAAACAGGAGAAGTGACGCGTAAACAACTCCTCGCCGCGACGAAGAAGAACTGCATTACCGTTAATATCAGCAGAGTTTAGAGATATTTGGATATATGTAAAGCATAGACAGAAAGAAGAGCGCATGTTCATGTCATGTTTGTTATAGTTCAGTATTTTACATCATAGTTCTGTTTTATGTGCAGTGTCTGAATCTTATTTTATATATCTCAACATTAATATATATTTGATATGTTGTTGGTTGGTTGTTGATGACAATAATTTAATATCCAAAGAAGGTTATGCATTTTTTTAATGGTCAAATATTGATATCTGTGTCAGTTTCTCCTAAATCTCACCAAACCTTAACGAGAGTTATCACATTATAAAACCAATAACTTACATAAACGTATTCTTCCAACTGTGACAGTTTTGAAAGACAAACGATGGCCTCGACAAACAACATATTTTGTGGTTGCATGTGGAAGACTTGTTGAGTACAAACTAATTCAAATGTTCTGTTCTTATAGATTGGGAATGTGTCAACCTTTACAGGATGAATATTTCATTTTTTCCCTGTTCAAAGATTCGTCAGTCTTTCAGTAAAGACTGTTTCTGGCTTGTTTGCTGCTCCTCTGTTTTTTGTTTTGTCACCGCCTCCAGGTGTGCTGACGTGGCTCAGCCTAACCCTCAAACGCCATGTCATCTGATGGAGAACTAATCTGAGAATAAAGCTGCTGTTGTACTGAAGCCTCCAGGACTGTTTTCAGTGTTTGTTTTCTCTCTCTGTCTGCAGCTCAGATTGAAATCATTCCCTGTAAGATCTGTGGAGATAAATCGTCAGGGATCCACTACGGGGTGATCACCTGTGAAGGCTGTAAGGTAGGCCCCGCCCTCTCCTCTTCACCGTGTCACTTCCTGTTGAGCCCGAGCATCGGCTTCGTTTGAACGGTCTTTTTAGCTCAGGAGGGTTTCTGACGATGAGAGCTGGTCGAACTCTCAGATGCTAAGGAAAGGTTCTTCAGGGCTTCCTTTCTTACCTCCTTTAGAATAAGGTACTCTGGACCATCCTGTACCAAAGGAACACAAGTCCTTACAGCAACAGCATCCACTTCTCCATCCATCCCCACCTTTAGATCCCAGCTAAAGACCCACCTTTTTACAATTGAGTTCCCCTTCATTGCTAATGTGACTATAGTTTGAACCTTGTCTTTTACAGTTATTTATTTTGTTTAAATGTGCTCTTTAATTTATTTATCCACAAAACTCACTATCGTCCAACAAATGTGCAGTTTCCCATTATTCTTCCAGTCTCCTGCCTGCGGAGCATCAGTCACAACCTTCTGGCACAGAAAACCTTCTCCTGGTTAGAAAGCTTCCCTAAACGAGCTCGTGTGTGCAGCTGCAGCAGCTGCTGTTGGCAGCTGGAGGCTCATTTCACAGCCAACAAGCAGCGGACGGAGATTCACCTGTGTGCAAACACAAGAGACAGAGAGAGGCTGGCGTATGGATCACAGATCCAGAGGATCATGGTCGAGATAGGCAGGATAGTGAATCAAAGATCCGCCTAAAGAAGCTGTGATATCTTTTAAATGCGCTGACAAGACGAGTAAAGGCCTGACCGTGCAACACAGCTGTATATAAAAATAAAAACTGTAGTATTTCCTCCCCTCTCAGGGTTTCTTCAGGCGGAGTCAGCAGAGTAACGCCGCCTACTCGTGTCCTCGCCAGAAAAACTGTCTGATCGACCGAACGAGCCGCAACCGCTGCCAACACTGCCGTCTGCAGAAATGTCTGACTGTGGGCATGTCCCGAGACGGTGAGACACACACACACACACACACAGGTACATACACATAACTAAGGAATGGACACACTAGCCTGCAGACGCACCAGCAGTGCAGAAGAGTCTGTCTGTGTGCGACATGTCGTCTGGTTCATTTAAGGAACAATGCAGGTTCAACCTCTGTGTCATGTCTTTACGTTTGCTGAGTGTGAAAGCAACTTTGAAATGAGAAACTTGGCGGATGCAGTTTAATATAATATAATAAGTGTTTTAATTGCAGAAGTCAAAGCTGCGGCTGTGACGTGCACTGAGTGTAAATCCCTCTGCAGAGTTTGAGTCTGCTCAGATGTTGTTGGTTTGTTGTAACAGATAGGCCTAAATGAAGCATGTGTGTCTGTATCTGCGTCGACTTCTAGGCCAAAGTCCTTCACAGCCGAGGAGGAAGGTATTTTATCTAATGAACGAAGAAACCTGCGAGCCGGTCAACTCAAGTCTGCCGCTGCATTCACACGACTCTTCTCACTCGACTCACAGTAGTGTGAGGCCTTTAGTGTCTCAGAGGGAGCTGTGTGATGTCAGATGAAGTCTTAAAGAAATTCAGTTTTATAACTCTTGTTTCTACCTCAAACGCAGCTGTAAAGTTTGGTCGCATGTCCAAGAAGCAGCGGGACAGTTTGTACGCTGAGGTGCAGAAACACCGCCTCCAGCAGCAGCAGCAGCAGCAGCAGCAGCAGGGTCCCCTCCTGTCCCACCCCAGCCTCGGCAGCCCGAGCTCGGGCGAGGCAGAGCCGCTGTCCCCTCACTACGGCCTCTCGTCCACGGGCCTCACGGAGCTGCCGGATGAGCTGGGAGGCTACATGGAACAAAACTCACCTGAAGGAGGATCCGTCTCGTCCAAAGTCTGTGGTTTTTACTTTCCAGAGGTGTTTGAGCAAAAAATACACCCTAAAAATGGATGGAGTTACTTACAGTGTATGTGTATCGACCTTCTCTTCCACAAACAGGCAGACTCTGGAGGAGGAGGGGAAGGAGGTGGTGCCTTCTACCTGGACTTCCAGCCGTCCCCGGACCAGTCCGGCCTCGATATTAATGGCATCAAACCGGAGCCGCTGTGCGACTATGGATCCAGTAACGGCTTCTTCCCTTACTGCTCCTTCAGTGATGGAGACACATCGCCCACTGCGTCCATGGCTGAACTCGGTGAGATGGAGGAGTGTGAACAAAGGTGGAGGTACAGGAGGAGGGGTGGGGGGGGGCAGTGGGGACACATCTCCCCCTAACTTTTCTGACTGTTGTGCTCTTGAATGATCTGAGTTGATAAAAATCCAGATTCAGTCATTTCATCTGTGACATGAAAGCTTCAGGAGCAGCAACAGGATGAATGGAGAGTAAGGTCTGCGGACAAACTCCAACCAGGGACGGTACTACCCCATCCACAACACCACCCCCACCCCCGGCCCCATGTCCAGTGTCGGGCCCCCAGGACGCCCTCTGTCTCCGGGTCTCTCTTTGTGTCACTGTCTCTTTAGCTTGTTGATGCCGTCTCATATTTTATTTTCAGTCACTTTTATTCATCTCAAAATTAAGAAGAACTCTAAATCAGATTTTAGTCGACAGAGTCAGTGGGCGGAGCCCTGCTGACAGCTTTGTGACATCCCAAAACACTGTCCACTTGTGGAGGGAAAAACAAACAGAGAGAAGATGAGGAAATATCCTGAAAGAGGTGAAGCAGAGAGGAAGAGGAGGAGGAGGAGATGAGGAATAAGAAGCCACAAAGAAGAGTTAGGAAGAGACAAAAGGAAGAAAGTAAGAGAGAGAACTGTGGGGCAAACAGAGACAGAAAGGTGGTTTAAAATAGCAGGAGGCTGGAAACTCATCTTCAGAGCTCATTAAAGTCTCTGTGTGGTAATTAGCTGTCTGTTAATTAGGGCCAAGTGGGACGTGGCAGGGCACTCGGTGGGGGAAATCATATTTTTATTCTCCCTGGAGACTTTTTTTATTCCCGGTTTTTCTTTGACAAAAGCATTTATCATAATACCCCCCCCCCACACCCCCCCATCCAGAAGCTGTATGAGCGGACTGTATTTTTGTACTTTGTTGTTTTGCTCTCTGGTGTTATTTCGTATTCAGTCATGCTGGAACAATTAGCAGCAGCACCGAACAATCGTTGCTGTTACTTTGAGTTTGTTTCTTGTCTGAGCTGCGTTCACCAACATTTTGTTGACACAGTTTCATACAGTATAAAAATGTGCCACAAAACAACTGGATATTTAAAACACCACAAACACACATCCGATGTAGGAAATGGAGCCAGGAAGTTATACAGAGTCTTCAAACCTCTGAGTTACTGACTTCTGGACATTGAGCACGTGCTGAAACACCGAACAGGTTGTTCTATATTTTATCATCTCGTTGATTGTGACTACAGCATGAAGTCATCTACCAGAAATATGTGCTTGCATGTATTTGATGATGATGACTCTGCATTACGATCCAGCACATGTAGAACCAGGTTCAGCCTTTTTCTGCTGTCCTGCTGCGTTTCTTCATGCAGTCGGTCTGAACGCGTCCCGAGGACGTGCTGAAGTAAAGCATCTCATTCCAAAATATTTACTTGTATGCTACATTAAAAAAACGAAGTGAAATCAAATCAAGTGTTACTTTACTGGGATAACTGTGTCGATGCTACGTGCTACACTATGCTGTGTGTTATTTATCACAATGCAAAACAAGCAGCGAGTCTCTGCAAACTCAACAGGCTGCAGGAAAAACACCCACAAGCACTGCAGGAGACTGAGACCTGATCCTGCAGAAGGGACCAGGGTCGGGGTGTCAGAAATCCGGCCTCCATCGGGACAAACGTTACCTGTTTAGCTGCACTACTGGTCCTCGGTCCGGCCGTGTTCACCTGCTCTCTGTCATGGTTTGTTGCAGATCACCTGGCTCAGATCATCTCAAAGTCTCACTTGGAGACGTGTCAGTACCTGAAGGAGGAGCTGCATCAGATGAGCTGGCAGAACGTCCTGCAGGACGAGGTGGAGAGCTACCAGAGCAAGGTGCGTTCACTGCACCGTCACACACTATGTGCACGCGTTCGTCCTGTAGTCCTGTAGTCCTGTAGTCCTGTTCAACAAGCTTCAGTTCACTTCAGTTCCGACGTGTCTTGTTTTACTATCTGTGCAGCCGCAGGAGGTGATGTGGCAGCTCTGTGCCGTAAAGGTCACTGAGGCCATCCAGCACGTGGTGGAGTTCGCCAAACGCATCGACGGCTTCATGGATCTCTGTCAAAATGACCAGATCGTGCTGCTGAAAGCTGGTGAGAGGGACCGCCGCGGGTCAGAAGTCTGGTCCCATGTGCAGAGCCAAACCCAGATCTACTGCACCACAGCCTGATACATCTTATTATTATTATTATTATTATTATTATTGTTGTTAAAAAGTCATCAGTGAGCTGTAGTTCATTGTGACTCACACACACCGTCCTGCTGTACAGTGTACAGTAAAGTACACTGTACAGTGTACAGTAAAGTACAGTGATGAAAGTTCACAGTTCACAGGACAAAATGTTTCTTTAGTGTCCCGTAGAAAAGGAAATGTTTGACATGTTGACTGATTAATCAGATGAATCAGATATTAAGCAGTGAGTCATTAAATCATCATCAGCGTCTCCATGTTCTCTCTGTCAGGCTCTCTGGAGGTCGTCTTCGTCCGGATGTGTCGGGTGTTTGACTCGCAGAACAACACCGTCTACTTCGACGGGAAGTTCGCAGGTCCTGATGCTTTCAAGGCTTTAGGTGAGTGGAGGAACTTTCTAACAGGTTCCTGATCAGAGAGGCAGCTACAATAACATCTCCTCTTCACCCACCATGTGCTCAGTTGAAGAGGACGTTTGAATACTTTTCTTGAGATGTGTCTTGTGGCGCCCCCTGTGGGTCATATGGTAGAAAAGAAATATGAGCATGCTACACAAAGTGAATGGATTGATCAGCTGAGCAGAGGAGACATTTTGAAGTCCGGCCTCCAGAATATGCACCTGGCATTCAGAATATATATATATATATATATGAATGTGTAAAGATGGAGAGGGAGAGGAGGAAAGCTCAGTGCATCATGGGAAGTCCCCCAGCAGTCTAGGCCTACAGCAGCATAACTAGGGGGCCGGTCCAGGCAGGCCTGAGCCAGCCCTTAACTATAAGCCTGATCAAAAAGCAAAGTTTGAAGCCTCCTCTTGAAAGTAGAGAGTGTGTCTGCCTCCCGGACCCACAGGCTGATATATTATTCTCAAATGAACCATTCTGCATAATTTTACTTTTGGTGCTTAATTTTGATGCTAATACTTGGTTCATTATATTTTGGCAATTTTGAATGCAGGACTCTTACTTGTAACATAATATTTATACACTGTGGTAGATAGATAAGTACTTCTTCCACCACTGAAACTTATGAATCACACACCATCATTAACAGCTCTCTCTTCACAGAACTAGCTGTAATTTTAAAATATGTCATCTATGTCTGTCCTTCAGTCATTTAATGATTTGTTTTAAACTCTTTCATAGATTCATACATTTCAGTGAGGAGGTAAATATCAGATCTGTGCGCCCTCAGTCACAATAAACAGACTCCAAGTTGAATCTCACTGTTTCTCTTTTTCTTTCTGAGCTATAAACACTCACTCACTATTTCCCTGTGTGTGTGTGTGTGTGTGTGTGTGTGTGTGTGTTACCAGGTTGTGATGACTTGATCACGTCAGTGTTCGACTTTGCTAAAAGCATGTGTTTGCTGCATCTGTCGGAGGACGAGCTCGCCCTGTTCTCAGCATTCGTTCTGCTCTCTGCAGGTACGTCTCATCACTCTCCTCCTCCGTCGTCCTAAACATCGAACTTCACAAGCTGAAACAGGTTGTGTGTGTGTGTGTGTGTGTGTGTGTGTTTGCTGCAGACCGCTCGTGGCTGCAGGAGAAGCTGCAGGTGGAGAAGCTGCAGCAGAAGACTCAGCTGGCTCTGCAACACGTCCTGCAGAAGAACCAGAGAGAGGACGGACTGCTAAACAAGGTACACGCAGTACGGTAACCATCACCTCCAGTATACGTTTGAAGCAGTGAGACAAAATGTCCTCACTGACATTGTCTCAAATTGTCTCAGAGTTAGAGGAGCACTCACATTCAAAAGCTGCTCCGGACAAACTGCTCGAGGTCCGGTCTCCATAACTGATGAGAACAGCGTTGAAGATGAGACGTGAGGCTCAGATTTACTTATTAAACCCTCATAAACAAACCTAAATTACAAAACTATTGCTTCATAAAAAGAACTCAAATGTAGAAGCTTACATGAAGCAGATCTCTGTGTGCACACTTACATTACTCATAGAAACAGGCAGGTGTAGTTATACAGCTGTATCTCTGCTGAAGTGTTAAAGATACTGGAAGGAGTCAAAGGCTGTTTCACCACCACAGCCCTTTAGGATGACAGTGAGTACAAAATAAATCAAATGATATCAGTGATGAATGAATTTGGCAGAAACATCAACACGTTGTGACATTAAAGTACTTTACCGTTGTTATACAGTAACCACGTCTGTTAGTGGACGGCCTCACGCTGCCCTCCTGTGGCGAAGAGGTGAACTACAACAGAAACAACAACACATTCATGTTGTCTTTAAACAGCTCGATGACGAATGAACCTCTTATACAAGTATGAAGTTGTATTTCTATACTTGTGAGGCCCTCGTTGACTTAATGCATTACCTCACTTAACATCTGAACGTTAACCCTTAAAGGACCAGACCAGTTCATCGCTCCTCCTCTCTTCTTTCTCTCCTTCTGTCCACCTCCTCTTCCTCCTCCCTTTGTCACGTCTCTCCTCTTGTTTCCTCCTGTCTCCTTCCCTCCTGTCCTTGTCTTCCCTCCTCTCCCCACTCCTGGTTTCCTCTCCCCTCGTCTCCCCTCCTATCTCCCCTCCTCTCTCCCCTCCTCTCCTCTCTCCCCTCTCCTCCTTGTTTCCTCTCCTCTCTCCCCTCCTCTCCTCTCTCCCCTCCTCTCTCCCCTCCTCTCCTCTCTCCCCTCCCCTCCTTGTTTTCTCTCCTCTCTCCTCTCCTCTCTCCCCTCCCCTCCTTGTTTTCTCTCCTCTCTCCCCTCTCCTCCTCTCTCCCCTCCTCTCCTATCTCCCCTCCCCTCCTTGTTTTCTCTCCTCTCTCCCCTCTCCTCCTTGTTTTCTCCCCTCTCTCCCCTCCCCTCCTCTCTCCTCTCCTCTCTCCCCTTGTCTCCCCTCCTCTCTCCCCTCCTCCTCTCCTCTCCTCTCTCCCCTCGTCTCCCCTCTCTCCTCTCCTCTCTCCTCTCCTCTCCTCTCTCCCCTCTCTCCCCTCCTCTCTCCTCCTCTCTTCTCTCCTCTCCTCTCTCCCCTCCCCCCCTCCTCTCTCCTCTCCTCTCTCCCCTCGTCTCTCCTCTCTCCTCTCCTCTCCTCTCTCCCCTCCCCTCCTTGTTTTCTCTCCTCTCTCCCCTCGTCTCCCCTCTCTCCTCTCCTCTCTCCTCTCCTCTCCTCTCCTCTCTCCCCTCTCTCCCCCCCCCTCCTCTCTCCCCTCGTCTCCCCTCCTCTCTCCCCTCCTTGTTTTCTCTCCTCTCTCCCCTCCCCTCCTCTCCCCCCCCCCTCCTCTCTCTCCCCTCCTCTCTCCCCTCCTCTCCCCTCCTTTCTCCCCTCGTCTCTCCTCTCTCCCCTCTCTCCCCTCCTCTCTTCTCTCCTCTCCTCTCTCCCCTCCCCTCCTCTCTCCCCTCCTTGTTTTCTCTCCTCTCTCCCCTCCCCTCCTCTCTCCCCTCCCCCCCTCCTCTCTCCCCTCCTTGTTTTCTCTCCTCTCTCCCCTCCTCTCCTCTCTCCCCTCCCCTCCTTGTTTTCTCTCTCCTCTCCCCTCTCTCCTCTCCTATCTCCCCTCCTCTCTCCCCTCTCTCCTCTCCTCTCTCCCCTCCTCTCCTCTCTCCCCTCTCTCCCCTCCTCTCTCCCCTCCTTGTTTTCTCTCCTCTCTCCCCTCTCTCCCCTCTCCTCCTCTCTCCCCTCCTATCTCCCCTCCCCCCCTCCTCTCTCCCCTCCCCCCTTCCTCTCCTGTTTCCTGTCCCCAGCTCAGATGTAAGGTGTCAGCGTTGCGTTCACTGTGCAGTCGGCACACAGAGAAGCTGTCAGCGTTCAGAGCAGTTCACCCCGACGTGGTGGGGACACACTTCCCTCCTCTCTATAAGGAGCTGTTTGGTGCCGACCTCGAACTGACTCTGCAGACCGACGACGACTAAACGTTGACCACAAGCTCCGCAGAGCCGAGCGGTGAACCGATGGGCCACGGAGGACGGGACGCCAGAAACTGTGTGGCCGCTGCACTTCTCCTGGACAGCTGAGTCCACAAGAACGGAGAGATTTGAACTCCTCAGTTTGTCCGTCTTCACCTCCTCCTCCTCTCATGACTCTGGTTTTGGATGCAGTGAGAAGTCAGGTCGTCTCCCTCCACCTGCAGTAATACACGTCTTGCACCCAGGATCCTGGATCTGGATCAGTTTCACCTCTGACATTAAAAGACACCTTCGATATTCAGATTGTCAGGACATCACCTCTTCTTCTAACAGTTACTTCACATCTGAGTGCAGCAAAAATCATTTGTATGAGTTTGATCCAGAAATTGGTTTATCTGGAAGCTTGTTGACGCGGTGACGACTACCGTTAGTTGGTGAGCTACTGTGGCCATAACATGCAGGCTGCCGCTATCCAGCCAATATAGCTCACCAAGCTAGCTAGCTAGCTCAGTCGCTACATGAGACAAAGAGTTGACTCAACTTTTGTGGAGCAGTTTACACTCCGAGCAGAGCAGGTTTTATAAAAGTGGACGGTGCAACAAGCTGATATGAAAGCGTCTCCTGTTTTTAACTCTCCAGCTCACAGGTTCGCTCTGATGAGGCCGTTTACATTTGTGCAGTGATGCAAATTTGTCATAAATGCTTGCGTGACCAAGCCCTGACAGTGAACGCCTCATCTGTATGTTTCTATGTAAATGTTGCAAAAATCTAAACTTTTGATCCCCCATTTAGCTTCTTAATGAATCACCTCCTCTATGTTTCTATGGCTGCACCAGCCCATAAAAACATATCTTGTAAATCATTTTGAAAGTAGAATTGAAAGTAAAGGGGTCTGAATAATGTTTGAGCAAACATGAGGTTGGACAGGCCTGTAAAGATAAGAAGAAGACATCATCACTTCATCCCAAAAGAAACATCTGGTTTTGCTGCATCCTCCCTTTTGATATCCTAAATGTCCTAAATATACCACCTGATTACTTTTTTCATTCACGGCAACTTTTACCGGCCAGTTTGTTTCTGTCCACCTCAAACAGCAAAGTTTGTTCAGTTTGTTTAAATGAGATCAGCTGGTTCCGAGCAGAAATCCAGTCTGTTGATGCGTCACTCAGGTTAATGCAGATCGTTAAGCCCCAAATAATTCAACTAGACACCAAACGTCATGTTCACATCTCTTCTCAGGCAGTTTAACTTTATTAATTAGCAGAAACATAAAGTCAGGATTTAATCGTGAAAATGGACCCCATGTTTTGGTTGGTGACTCAAGTTAGATTTGATGATTTGTCGATCACATTAATTCTCTTTTCTAGTTTTTGTGTTGAATTTCAGGAACACTGACCTGGTAAACAACATTTCCTCTGTGGTTTTCAGAGTCCCTGAGAAAAAGCAGGAAACACAAGACCAAGTCAATATGCACAAGTGGAGAAAAAAACAAGCTCAAACACAGCAGACTGATCCACCTGAAGACGTTTGTACCTGAAAGTGATATTTACTGTTCAAAAAAACATTCAGGAGCTTCTGAATATAGCAGCGACCGCTGAGGCTCATGGGTACTGTAGTATTTAGAACCATGTGTATTTAGAAACACACTCCTTAAGAGTTTTACATGTGAAACTGACTTCCAGAGGCAGCAGCTCTACTGATGTTATAACTCTTTAAGAGTGAACAGACAGACACAGTCCAGACTTCTTCAGACTCTCCACAGATAGAACCTGACGATGGACTGGGCGGCAGAAATTCTTGAGTTATCATTCATGAGTTCTGAATTCGTTTCATCCTCCATGATCTCATTCCTCCTCCCAGCAGCCTCTTTCTCCTCTGAGCCTTCAGGCCGCAGCGTCAGACACAGAGCACCAAATTCAATCTAATTTAGCAGTGAGTCTGCAGCGCCATCTGGTGGCCGTGACAGTAAAGTGTCAGTTTGTCTGCAGCTCTGGGCTGCTGCAGTTAAGAGCTGCGGTTTGATGGCATTTCATCAGATCTGCATTCCGTGTCTATTTCACTCTAATGAGGTTTATCTTACCTCAACATTTGCAAGTAATCACAGTTAAGACAAACCAACTTTAAATTCGTTGGCTGAAAAGACAGACAGCCTAATTAATGATGATAACCTGAAGCTTTGATGAGCAGAAGATATGGCATGTTAAAGTACGAGTGAAGAGCCAAACCAACAACATGTCAGTCCGTCTCTCAATCCTTTCTGACTTCCTGTCTGTGGCTCGCAGCTCACAGCCTATTGGTTCCTACAGAAGATGTAACTCTTATAGTACATAGTTTCACGTGTTAAAAAGGCTCAGTAATTTACTCAAACAGCTGCTGATTAAAAAGTCTTGAAATGAGACAAATCCAAGAAAGAAATATCTCGCTTGAGTTGACATGGGCATGTTTGTTTAAATATAACTGATAGAGGAAGATTAATATAGGATTCAACCAGCGTTTTAAGAGCAATATAGACACTATGCAGTCAAATGTGGTAAAGTGGTGAAAATATGAATGTGTTGCACTACAGTGAGTCTATCTGCTGCCTACCCATTAGTGTGTGAGTGATGTGTGTTTATGTGTGTGTGTGTGTGTGTGTGCACATTTTGTTGTCTGTGGTCATTGTCAACTTTTTGGACCAAGTTTGGACAGCAGACTGCTGGGAGGAGGGACATTTTTAGCAGTGACTCATTACATCTTGTTGTCCCACCATCGAGAATCAGCAAGTGCATCCGTCTCACCTTCAAACGTCAGCAAAGTGTTTAAACAGTCAACCAATTTCAAATACAATGATCAATAACATCATGACTGATACGTTTGACCACCTGCTCCACCTCACCACAACATCAGTCTCGAGGTCCAAAGCCCAACAGAAATCTGTGTTTCTGGCAAATAATGAACGTAACTTTAGCCATAACTGAATGTCAAGCAATAATGTAAATGTATTTTTATCTCTGTTTATTGTGTATAGTTTGAAAATAAGGCATGTCAATGCAGATTCTAATTTATAAGATTTCATTTGGGAGTTTGTCTTCTGAATGTCGTGTGCTATTGGCTTACTATTTCGTCTCGACTCGTCACGTGATCACGTATGCTGATGATACACTTTTCTCCCTCCATGCCACCTTATTGGTTTGGCCCTCGTCCTTTAAGTAACTTTATTAATAAGTCTGTACAGGCCACAGGAAAATACTGCTATAGAAGCCTAATGAGCGTCAAACTTTATCTGTTGATTGATATGCATCATGATGTATAATATCTGGTTTGATATGCACTGCTCTCCTTTAGATTTAGTTTAGTTACAGAGAGCATTTTTGTGTTTTAAATATGCGTGTGGTGCTAGGTTACCTTTTGTTAGCAGGGTCTTGATTTTACCAACTATGCCACATTGTATGTTTCCTCACAGGGTAATACGGTTAAAGTAAAATTCTGTTTTTTAACAACCTGACAGCAACAACATTTTCAGAGTCATATGATAATAACCTACAAGTGCAACCGTGTTCTTGTGTTTCTGGTGACCAAAATGTTCATTCTAAATCCAGAATGTCAAAACTGAAAGTAATGATTGGCAAAGCTACACACATGTGGTAAAACACGTTTTGTAGCCTGTAGACAGATTTTGGGGGAAGTTGGATTTTTGCCAAAAGCTACCTGTTGGATGTTTTTGACCACCTAACATATGCTGTCAATGAATGTATTACATTCAAATGGGACAAAGTAACACTTTCAAAACAAGGTTAGCAAGCTTGTTGATTAATTGCGACTTTGAGCCAATCAAAAGTGTGCATATAGTTTAGGTAAAGCAACAACAACAACATTTCAGGGAAATTTGGGAGATGCTCAAACCAGGAAATCGTCTACCTGGCTGCTGTCTGAGTTGTATAAAAACTGAATTTTCCTTTAAGTTGTCAAATGTTATTATGATAATGAAACATCATAGTACAAAGATGTTATTTCCCAGCCTGCACCTGTATCAGTGTGTCAGGCTCGGGCCTGTCAATTTCTTTGTTTAAACCGGTCAAACTTGTTTTGATACAAAGCAGAACTGCTGTATCTGAAATGTATTAAAAATAAAACAGAGAAAGAAATGCATTTGTCTTTTTCAGCATCTTTCAAATTCCATGTACTGCTGCTTTGAGCACAAAAATATAATGAATAAATCAATAAGTGTTAGCATAATCTCTGTGCTCTGCAAAAGGGCAGACTATCAACTGTTCATGGCCACCTTTCAAACAGAAAGTTCTGTGTTTGAACAATGAACATGGTGAGTTTGCAAAGATGAAGTCAACAGAAGGTCTGGTCGAGTTCATGAGATTAAAAATACAATATACAACTTCTCCTCAATGTTTCGGCACAGCCCTCCACCCATCAGCTCAGTCACTAACACATTGTTTCTGGAAAGTCTTTGTAAAAGTAAGTTTTATATTCTGTGAGCACTACAAATTAAGTTCCATTTACTTCCCTTATTACGGGGAAATCTCAGAAATCTCAGCATCTGAGCTGATAAACCATCTGCATGGCATGACACCAGTGTGACTGACCCTTTAAACTATCTCTCATCCTGTATTCTCTCGAGTCTCCATCTCCTATCCATTTTGATTTATTCGGACCACTGAATCAAGTAATGTAATTTAAAAAAGGAAAGCAAAAGAGGGAGGAAGAGAGGACAGGTGACGAGGAAGGAGAGGAAAACAGGAAAGAGGAGAAGGAGAGAGGCCAGACAAAGCATGTGCTGAACTTCCTGCATCTGTCTGCCATCTGCTTATCTCCAGTAGATGGCAGTAGAGTACAGGTGTGTCTGTTATGACCTGCAGTAGAAGAGGAGACCGTTTTCAGCAGAAAACAGGCAGATTAAAGCAATTTTCCCCCCCGACACTGACTGCAGAGCTCATCGCGGCGCTGAGGCTCGGATCACACACTGTGTTTGAAAGAGATGATTTTATGGTTGATGGAGTTTGTATCTATGTTCAGGCACAATATCAAGTTGTATATTTTTGTGTTTCACTTGAAGAAAAAGTTGTCAGCTGATGGACTTTATTTCTCTTTCAAACAACCTTGTTTTTCTTCTGTTTTTAACGTTTTTCTCCTGTTGTTTTGTACGTCTCACCTGCTCTTTACAAACTCTGAACCTCTTCCTGTGATCCCAGCTTCCAAAACAGAAGTAGCCTTTGCTGTTTCCTGTCTGACGCCTTCAATTTCTTTGACTGTTTTTTTACTTCTCTGTCAGACCTTCTGCTCTCTGCAAACCTGCTGACAAAACCTGTCAGCACTATCGTTTCCATTTGGCCTGTTCTGAATGTCTGGAAGTCTTCAGCGATGACGTTGAACACATTCCAAGAGTTGCGGGTTTTGTAAAAATTTTTATAATGTCATTTTTGTCTCCGGGGCCATAGATACCATTGTGGGACACTGTGTCCTCTGGGAGTTGGGGGATTCTACAATTTTAGGCCAAAAATGAACAAGTAAGTAAAGGATTCAGTGTTTCTCCACCAGTCTGGAATCATGTCTGGAAAAGGAAGTGAGAAGATCAATATTACTCTGTCTGTATTTTAACTATGGAGCTAGAGCCATAAAGCAATAAGCTTAGCTTAGCATAAAGACTGGAAGCATGGGGAAACAACTAGCCGGGATCTGTTCAAAGTTAAAAAAAATACAACTACCAACACCTCTAAAGCTCACGGGCGCTTTAACCCTTTCTGTATCTGTACACTAACGGTAATGTAAATGTGGGACTATTTCTTGAGGACCATCTCCAGTAATTTTGGGCCCATCCAGGAGAGCTGCCCCCATCCCTCTTTAGCGTCACATTTGCTGCACAGACATGAGATTGCTATTAATTGTCTCATCTAACTTTTGCAAGAAAGCAAATAAGTTTTGGAGTTTTGTAATGATGTTTGCTTCAGAGGATTTTTAAAAATGTATTACCGTCTTCAGGCAGATCGAAAGCTCATTTTCGCCTCACTTTCTTTGAGCAAATTTGGCCACTGGAGTGTTTTTACCATCCATATGTAGTAGTAGTACTAGTAGTAGTAGTAGTAGTAGTAGTAGCTTTCTGTCTCTTTCCTAAAAGTTAAGGTGGACTCTAGAAACACACATATTCGAGTGATGGAAACCAAAGGGTGAGGTGACTGAGGCAACTGCCACAATTAGTCATCATAATTGATTTTCAAACTTGGATTGAATCCCTGCTACTCAGAAATGTTCCACTGTCGGTGTCGATTTTTCAGTGATGATTATTTGGAGCTGACTGGTGTTGATTGTTTGTTCGCTCACAGCTGATTCGTCTCTGAGGTGGTTGTTAAAGCTAAATGACTTCTCTGACACGTGGACTGACATATTGATGTAGTGTTTCTTTTGACACTGTCGGTTCAATTTCACCGTCTGTATGATAAAAATATGGATGAAGTTGTCGGAGGAGAACCTACAAACGAATCGATATGATTTTTTTTGTGACACCTAAATCATACGCGAACCAAGACGAGGAAGAGGAGAGGTGCACTTGTGTCTGCACGGAGGTAAAATGAGTGTGGCAGCCTTATTAAGTTATCCATCCGTAATGAGAATTCCTTTGGCAAATTAGCCCCTCACTAATGAACAAGCATCAGAAGCTGTGAAGGGGCTTTAATGAAACAGGAAGTTTTAAACAGGTTATAGCAACACCAGCTCAAACATTTAATTTGCTCATTTTGTCCTCATTACAACCTGTTTACGTCTCTCCTGGATGTGCGTAAGACTGAGGAACATCAGGGAATATAAAAAAAACTACAAAGAAATCACTTTAGCTCACGCTGTCATTTTTACTCAAAAATGTCCTCGCCATAACTCTGAAAACACGTGTAGAAATAAAATGTTCAACAAAGACAAAATGTTCAACAAAGTTCAGTGGGACATTGTAAAATACACAGTGTTTGATGCTTTGTGACATAGTGATACTCAGGGCTAGAAGGTGAATGATTGTAGCTAGTGAGCTAACTGCTAACACGCTAGTCTATTGTGGAGATGCGTCGGCCATCTTTATAAACAGTCTACGGTGGAGACGTGTCGGCCATCTTTATAAACAGTCTGTGGTGGAGACGTGTCGGCCATCTTTATATACAGTCTGTGGTGGAGACGCGTCGTCCATCTTTATATACAGTCTACGGTAGAGACGTGTCGGCCATCTTTATAAACAGTCTGTGGTGGAGACGCGTCGGCCATCTTTATATACAGTCCGTGGTGGAGACGCGTCGTCCATCTTTATATACAGTCTGTGGTGGAGACGTGTCGGCCATCTTTATATACAGTCCGTGGTGGAGACGCGTCGTCCATCTTTATATTGTCATGTCTCGTCATTTATTTTAAGTTAAGTTACCGTTTTTGTCTCGTTTAGTCATGTTGTCTTGTCATTTCCTGTTTTATTTTGTAGTAACTGTGTTCCCTCTTGTCTCAGACCACTTGACTTCCTGCCCTCGTGTTTCCCGCCTTTGTGATTGTCAGCCCCGCCCTGATTGTTTCCACCTGTGTTCACTCACCTCTTGTTTAAATAGTCTGCGTCTCCCTTTGTCTCGTGCCAGTCCGTCTTGTCCGTTGGCTCCAGGCTTGTCCCCCTGGAGGAGGTGGTTGAGGAGAGGATGCTAGCTAAACTGCTAGCAATCTCGGACAACACCTCCCACCCCCTCCATAGATTCAGGAAATCGTTCCTCCCGCCTGCTGTCAGACTTTTTAATACATCTGCCTCTGCCAGACCGGTCCTCACAGAACTGGACTGAACCGGACTTTCTGCACTACCTCACTGCACCCTCACACTTATATATATATCATATATATATATTAAGCCTACACAGTCATCACATAACATACACTATATTGATATTATATATCATACTATTCTGTGTATGTATGCTTGCGTCTGTATTATCTGCCACCCCCCCTCCCTACTACTTGTGCACCTATTTATTTATTTTAGACTTTGCTGGTTAATGTACGTTTCTGTATAATTTTCTTTGTGTATTTGTTCTTATATTTCTTGTGTATTCTGTGTTTTGGCTGCTATGACAATTTCATTTCCCTTTGGGGATTAATAAAGTTATCTATCTATCTTATGCCATGATTACCAGCCGTAAGTCCGTGTCTTGTTACCCTGTTAGTTCCTGTGTGAGTTGGTTCAGTGTTCTTGTTATTTTGTTCATTTTTCTGTCTATTTTACCAGTTTTGTTCCTCTACTTGTAGGAGTGATTTTGATTTATTACTTTGTAGAGACATCTTGCCTGTTCAAGCTTCTTATTTTGTTATCAATAAAGACTCTTTATTTGTACTTTGTTTGAGTCGTGCATGTGGGTTCATTTTTGCCTTGCCCAGTCGTGACATATATACAGTCTGTGGTGGAGACGCGTCGGCCATCTTTATATACAGTCAGTGGTGGAGACGCGTGGTCCATCTTTATATACAGTCTGTGGTGGAGACGCGTCGGCCATCTTTATATACAGTCTGTGGTGGAGACGCGTCGTCCATCTTTACATGCAGTCTGTGGTGGAGACGCGTCAGCCATCTTTATATACAGTCTGTGGTGGAGACGCGTCGGCCACCTCGGTCTATGGTGTAAACCAGGTCTGTGTTGTGGAGCACTTGACGTGAAAGATCTGCGCTGACTTACTTGCTTGCTCGAACAGTCTCATTGTGACGATTCCATTCAATCAATTTGTCACGAATTTCTGCCTTTTTAAATGCTGGTGTGTCATTTCACACATTTTAACTCTGCAAGATGAGTCAGTGTGTTGCTGCCTGCCCTGCCTACATGGAGTATGTCAACAGGCCTCAATCACATTACACGGTGTCTTCCGTCTTTACACACAACTTTGTGAAAGCTAAGCTTCAGTTGCATTTGGTTTAAGATTTAAAATATTTGCAATAGATGGCATATTGTTCTGTGAGCCAGCCTCCCCTAATACTGTTGGCAAACTCCCTTTTGTTTTCTGGAGCAGTGTTCACACATAACAGTTTACATTTAGCAGCTGCCTGTTGTTTTTTCTGTCCTCGTCCTGACTGAAGACAATCTCCATTAAATCCTGAGAGAGACCAGTATTAGAATAAACAACCGAGCCAAAAACAAGGCTCAGCAACGCCTGTCTGTTCACCGCCAAGCTGTAATAACCAAACACTCCCTCTGTCTCCTGAATGACACTTTGATTTACACAAACAGCTTACATGTGCCTCCTCTTCTTTACCTCTTTACCCCTTCATCCGGCCCTCCGGCTCTAATTACCAGGACACGCAGGAGGACGTCCCTGACGACAGACTGAGGGGACGGGGAGAGGAGGGAAGTCACTGGGGAGGTGTGTTTGTTAATGAGATGGATCAGACTTGGCAGGCAGCAAAGCCTGGCAGCAAACTGTGGACAGAGAGAGACGGACGCCCAAATCTGTGAGCTCCACTCGCACTTAACCAAACAAATCTGGAGCAACAGCAAAGAGCTGGACTGTAAATAGCCTCAGAGTCCATTTTAGAGCCTGGGGATTATCTGCATTTTCATACCGTCAGTTTGATAAAACCTCAGTGAAGCATATGTGAAGAAGGACGGATTTCACGGTGGAACAGGGTGGCAGATTGTTGCTTTAGTTACAGAAAGCTTCTCAGAGGCAGAAATAATCCGTCTGAATAATCAGGCAGAAAACTGGAGTTTCTGTGATCTCTGTGGAAACACCTCAAACACTGACGTCAGAACAGGTGTTTATGCTTTTATAGGAAACACCTGTTGGGGTATCGCTGGCTTCAAGTTCAACATGTTGGTGGTTTGAAACAAATAACACAAATAACATTTGTCTTCCCTGTAAATTACTGGTGACTTAACCTTTGAACCTGAATGGTCCAACATGATCCCCGGGGGATCAATAAAGTATTTCTGATTCTGAGCACTTTCCCTATGTTTTGGTTGGCTAAGCTAAATGGCTAACATTGTGTTTTCCAGTGTTAGCCTAAGTGGTCATTTTATGCTGTGACATTTTGTCAGAGTAATTAAATATACAGATACTGAAACTAGTGTTTCTTGACGTTTAAAATGAAAGAAGCGCCTGACAAGGCAAACATATGGACGGCCCACGTCTGCCAGAGTCTGTTCACAGTGAATAAAGGATGTAGCTTTCCCATCTCCTCCATCCATCTATATAATGTAAAATACGGGATAAGAGTCTACAGCCATGCTAGCAGCTCAGCAAGGATGTATTCAACGGTGCTCTGAGCTAAGTGCTAACATTAGCATGCCCACAGTGAGGATGCTAACATGCTGATGTTTATCAGGTATAATTTTCACCATGTTCACCATCATGCTAACGTGCAATCAGCACAAAAGGCTGAGGCTGATGGGAATGTCTGTAGTTCTCCAGGTATTGACCTGATGATGGTGCTTAATGAAAGGTCAGCTCCCCAATTTTGTAGGATTCATCCTCTAGGAACCATGCCTGAACAAACCTTTGCTCCATTTCATCTGCAAGACTTTGAGATATTTCACTGAATAATTGAAAACTTTGACCAGCTGGTGGCGCTAGATGAAAGGTTCATCCTCTGAGGGCTGTAAATGTCTGTACAAGGTTTTCTGGTGATGGACTGCAACGTCCATGGTTGCATGTCTTGCTCCGGTCTCTCTGCCTTCACTTCCTGTCATCTCTCTACTGACTCTCTCTAATACAGCCACGACAAATCTGGCAACACATCCAATATTTGTTGAGATATCTCAGTCTCAGTCTGAAGTAGTGGACCAACAGACCGACCGACATACCATGTCTGCAGTTTGTTGCTGAGAGTCTTTTCTTCCAAAACAACCGGACTGCAGCATTAAAACGAAGAGCAGAGCGAGACTATTAGCAGGAGGATGAGTGGCAGCAGGACACAGAGGTGCAGGACAGACACCCTCCGGCCGTCGTTCACCTCAGATGGATCACATTAAGCAGCTTTCACCCCTCCACACTCTATCCACTGTTCTCCCTTTTCTTATCTCCACCGCCTCCACACACAGCGCCCACTTCTGTTCATCATATTATCTGCTCAGCGTGGCCACATCTCCTGTCTGTCTGCCTCCTGTGTCAGAGCTCTTCAGGGGTTTATCACTTTATCAGCCCACTCAGGGCCGAACAGATCGTCTGATACAATCGCATCATGGTTTCTGTCCAATGACACGCCTGAAACTGCTGCAGGCCGAAGCCATTAGCTACTCTTCTTTTCACTCAGGTCCTCGAACATTGCTGCTGACTGCAATCATTACATTCACCGGAGCTTGGACATATTTTATATTTTCATGTACACATATAATCATGTATTTTAGATTCATTCCCAGTATGCCGTGTATGAACAGCTTAAAAACCAGTGCCAGTCCAGTTGCTGTTGACAGTACACTTGTTATATCCAGCTGCAGTCACATATTCAGGGGAACAGACGTCTGGAAGTGATCAATGTGCAACTGATTGATGACGTAGATGTTTGTAAAACTATAACTTATCTCATAACTGACAAACGGCATTGTAGGTTGAAGGAACAGTCGGCCATTTTGCTAAACGTTTGTGGTTAAATCAAGTTACATATTTCACAGCTAATGGATTATTATGCATAATTATGATTGGATGTTACTAGCAACACAGCTGTGAGTGAGCCAATCAATGTAAAGCATATTGCACAGCTGATGCCAATCAGCCAATACAAGCCTGACTTCAGTGCTCTGCCTGAACTGTGCTTCAACAAAATAATCATCTGTTGACATGAAGATTTGTTTCCTCAGATTTCACCTGTGAGTCACCATCACTTTATGTTTGACTGACACACACACACACACACACACACACACACACACACACACACACACACACACTGTGGGCTTAAGCAGTTTTGGTTTATGTATTAAAACTAATATTTTCATTCATATCTCTTCTCAGCAGCAGAGTGACTGAGCTTTTATCTGTAATTCACAGACACAAGTTTCACTTTTTCATCTCTTCCCTCCAACCAGTTACCTTTAGCTCCATCTTCTTCCATTCCCTCCCACCATCTACCATTACCACCACCCCCGTCCGTCTCTGCGCCGCCTCCTCCACCTGACATCATCCTGCATCCATCTATTTCTTCCTCTCTCTCTGTTTCCTTCTAAATCACATCTGAGTGCCAGCAGGACTGATCCACACCTCTCATTACCTGCACCCCGCATTCCCGCCATTTCTCACTTATTTCCCAGGTTCCCCTTCTCTCCGGTGTCTTCTCTTAACCTCTCCTGTGGTGTGTGGAGAGGCGCACAGCCCAGCTTCTCTTCAGCCTTGTTACATTCAGAAATAACTTCATGTTACCTGCGTCTCGAGGTAGAGATCTAACAGCGGTGTCTGAGTCACTTCCCACCCTGTTCTCACTTTCATCCTCCTCCACTCCACTTTTCATCTCTCTCCCCATTGTGTCTCTCTGGCTTTCCTCTTTCCTTCTCCTTCTGTTTCAGACTTTCTGTTTACCGTGTACCTTCCTAATCTTTCCATCTCCTGACAAATATTGGCAGTTTTGTCATCTCTTACAGTCGTTCTCCTGCTCCCTCCTTCATGTCTCTGGCTCTCTGAGTGCAGCTGCAGTGCACTGAAACTGCTTTATACAGAGGTATGCTACTTCACACAAGTAGCTAACTAAACTGCAGTCATTGCCAACTTGCTAAGTTTGCGCTCCACAACTGCCGCAAGTCTCAGTCCCAGTTCTAAACCTGGGTGTCGAGTCTGAAACAAGATAAACCAATCGCTCATTTTAAACACCCAGGGTCATAGTGACAAAGTTTAGTACTTTTCAAAACATGAACATGTCAACATTTCACACCAAAAGTACAGTGCAGTGCAAACGTACAGAGCTCAGTAGGTGTCATGGAGAATAAAAGATCATGATTCCTGCCCACACTGCTGATGGCTGCAGGTATTTAACTCATGAAGAACTGTATACATTCTTACAACAGGCGATTTTAGAGATCTGAGTGTTCCAAAAATTCCCTTTTCTCCATGACACCTGACAGGCAGCGTATAAATACAGTGTGGACTGTTTCAGAAGCAAAACACAAATGAACAAATCATTTGGTGTAGAAGTGACACGATAACTCCCTGCTGTTCTCGGTTAATGCTGACCGTCAGACTGAAGGTTCGTGTGTCTGATGTGTTTGGTCAATGTGTGTGTGTCCTTACTGGAGTCTGCTGGTGTTTTCTCATCCTGAACGGGTCCATAAACCAGACTATCCCCATGAAAATAGACACAAGATTATTCACAATAAACTGCTGCTTTCTTAGATAATTCTTTAGAGTGAACAGAGCTGTTCATATAACAACAAGTCGCCTATAACTCTCTCTATGTCTGCTCATTTTGTGATAATCTATAAAAGTATGGAGTCCAAAATAACGATTTGATTGAGTTTTTTAAAGCAGCAGCCCAGGAGCTGCGATTCACCATTACTTCTGCAGTCGTCTTGACAACAGAAACATAAAGATATGTTAACAGCTGTAACTACACTGAATGAACCTGCTGAGAGCCAATGTGATGATGACGATGATGATGGTAGAGCACCAGTTTGAAGGGAAAAGAAGGGGAAGAAAACCTGCTGTTTATAATAAAGATAATGAACCTTAATCAGGGTCCACTCGGCATTAGAGATGTATCAGAGCCTATTTTTTTAATGGCTTGGTGTTGGTATTTCTTACTGAACTCTTCTGTTTTGTCCACCTCAGCCTGCTACAGCTGCACTCCTTAATGACAGTATGAACGACTGAGTTCTGACACGGAGGGTATACGTGGATTTGCTAAACTCTGATGGTAACAAAGAGTTATCGTTTCCAGCGTCATATCAGCGGCCACTAATGAAAGTGAATTCAGAGAGTAACTTGATGGCAGAACAAAATGAACTTGTCTGGTTAAAGGGCTCTCTGCAAGCTGATGTCTGTACTCCAAAGATCATTTCAGTCAGGAGAGACGAGTGACTGAAGTAAAGATAACTGTTTATTAAACAGATGGGACAGAAAGTCTTTGGCGCTGAGACTCCACAGGGAAATTTGATAATCTGTTCTGTCTGTAAAAGTTTCTTCTGTCGAATGTTTAACTTCAAAAGTTACAATCAAATATCAATTTGTCATTTCTCAAAGACCAAACTGAATCTTCCCGTGAGCTGCAGTATTTGTGACCCTAACCCTCTCCTACAAATTACTTTTTACTTATCTTAAAAATCTGCAACAACAAATATATTCTGAGAGAAAGCAAATAAGTGCATTTCCCAAAATGTCAAACTATTCTTTTATATATATATATATATGGTCCTTTGACCTTCCATGGTTCCATTATCAGCTCACATGGTTTCTCTTACCGTCGCTATGCTGATGATACCCAGCTCTATTTGTCCTTCCTGCCAGACAACCGTCGTCACCTTGTGGCTCATGTTTGTAACAAAATGTCTTCTCCTCGATCTACTGCAGCTTGGATTGTACCTCATTTGTACATCACTTTAGACGAAAATGTCAAAATGAATCAGTGTAAATGTAATGGCAATGTATTCATTGTACTTATAGTACCGTAACTTAAGATAAGATATTTTAAGACCCTTCCAGGACTTGCAGCACATAAAGCAAAAAATTGACACTAGTGTAGAAGATCAAATACACGCAGTTGCTCTGTTTTAACTTTACTTTTTACTAACTTTTGAATTGTCATGTTACAGGTTTTTATTCCTATTTGCAGCTGCATCCCATTGTGCTGCTACAACCTGTGTGTGTGCCCTGTTGTGTTTAGTATGCACACAGGTGTCTCCTCCTGCAGTGATGGATGAGCTGAATACAAATATTTATTAATTAAGGGCTAATTTCCTGCTCCATTGATTCCAGCTCCCACGTAGCTCTGCTCCTCAGAGGATCAATGAGAGTGCAGACAAACCCCCAAGGTCCCAACATGCATGTGGATTTTCTTCTTGAAATAAGGTGAAGTGGGAGCTTCCACAAACTCCTGATATCAGGGGAGAGAGATGTTGCCCCGGGGTTTTGCTGTAGGTGGGATCAAAAGGTAAAAAAACACTCCCAGTTATTGACCAGAGCTTGATTTTCCTTAAGTTGATCTGCAATATACATTTTAGGGAGTAAAACTGATTTGTACTATCATCTCGTGATATAGAAGGAATAAACAGAAGCATTAATATCTGTGTTTCATGTCTTATTCCACTCTGGTGCTTCACCAGTTCTGATAACCTACTGATGGTTTTTTTAACCTAAATAGATTTGTTCTTATTACTGTTTACTAGATTTTGAGCACATTTTCAGAAAGATGCTACAATGATTTGGTCGTATTTGAATGTTCTCAGGTCAGTCACTGAGTTCTGTCAAACCTGATGGCCTTTAATTTTACAAGGTTGCGATCTGCCTTGGTTTTCCTGGTCTACATGCAAATCAGGGTTGGCTCCACTCCAGTCCAGATTGTGAATAATAATAATAATAATTGACGAATAACTAGTGACAACAGTTGCACATGTACATCACGTTAGACCCTCTGATTGTATCCTTGTCCTGTACGTAGCTGGATGACTGATGCCTGCTGGGTACCTAACCGCTCAGATTCACTATGATAAAGATTTGATGGTCTGATTAGAAAACAACAGCTGTGTTATTCTGTTCCTCTGAGCTCATAGAAAGTATTTTCCTCCACTGAGCACCGACAGTGATGTGAGCAGTGTTGAGGAATCTGAGTCACGTCTGTAGTCACTGTTCTTTCGTGTCTGTTATCTTCTATATTTCCTCCCTGATCACAGCAAACAGCATTATGCTCAGAGAAACCCGCCGAGCTTATCAACACTTTTACCATCTTCTAATGTGTTTATCCGGCTTCCTGGAGTTTAAAGTAGCTTTGTGCTGCTCAGATTTATCTCAAATAAAGGTTGTTATCTGGCTGCACACACAACGCTGCTGAAATAATACAAAAATGTTAGATATTATGGCTGTCAAGGTTATCTCGCTGTAAACACGATGCACTTTTTGCATCATGAATAAAGAAATTGAATACACACACAATCACACACACACACCAACTGTATGAAGCACAAAGGAAGTTGAAGTTCTAAGGTGAAGTTCTATCTCTCCTGTTCAGACTGAAATGCAAGTCACCCTGAATACTGAGGACTGACAGTTTACGTACACAATCGTGTACTTCGACTGAAAGTGGGGAAAATACACTTGTAGTCTTAATACATCTCATCTAGAAACTAACAACAAAGTTAAACACAAAGTCCAGCTGAGGCTGATGGGAAGCCTTTAGTTCTGCAGGTGTTCGGTCGTGAACCAAAGTATTGACATTTTGGCCTGCTGGTGGCGCTACGGGAAAAATCCACACAATTCATCCTGTCTTTATAAAATGTCATTTATTTTGCCCAAACCAAAGCGTTTCCAGTGACATTATTTTCATTCATTATCGTTCTCAGTGAACATGTCTGGGTCCGTCTCATCAGCTCGTCGTCGAGGTGTTTCAGAGCTGAAGTGTAGTAACAGTTCTGATTAGTTTTAACACACCATGTGTTCTCCATGAATCCAACATACATGTGCTTGTCCCTTCATATCTGCCTGAGACTCAAAAGGAACTTGACAAAATGATTAAAAATATGTCGACCAGAAGAAAAAGAAAGTTGCTCCGTTCCTGCAGATGGACTGAAATGTTTGTAGAGAACAGACTGAAGCAGCTGGAGGATAGAAACCAGAGGGCAGATTGAGAAACCACCGAGGTGGTGATGTGGTAGTTTGATACTGACAATGTGATATATCTGAGTGTGTGTGTGTGTGTGTGTTAGTGTGAGTGTGTGTGTGTGTGTGTGTGAGTGTGTGTGGCCTGTTAGTTTGGGTTAGGATCTTTCCCACAGTGAAGAGAAATGCAGCACTAACAGCCTGTATCCTTCCTTCCTCCTGAGGTGGTTGAAAGTGGAAAGTTGAGTCTGAATTAGATCTCTCCTCTCTTGATAAGAGCACCATGCTGCCGGGCGCCATCGACCATCGCCTCCTGAGTTCCTCTGCTCCGCCCAAAGCTCCACCAAAGCTAAAACAGCCGGTAATTACATCCACCGCGCCGGAACACAGAGTCACACTGCCTAAACAAAGAGTCGATAAAGTGCTGCAGCTTTTAAACAACAATAAAGACCAAAGGCAGAGCAGAGCATCCGAATATTACTGAGAGTTATAGAGGGAGAGCATTTGGTTTTTATTTAGCCGTTAATGGCCGAGGTGAGCGTTCGATGAAGCGGAATAATGAGGCGGATCAATGTCCATCGACCTGCTGCCCAGCCCACCACACTTCCCATTACACTGATGCCTCAGGGTAGTCTAATCTGCTCCCTAAGTAAGAGGGTAACTGGAAATAACATTCAAGAAAGGAGAAGCTGCAGAGTCGGGAAGGACTATTGATTCATGCCATAAATGATAAAAAATATTGATTGTTTTAAGGATTCAGACATTAGTTTGGACCCAGAGAGGCAGCTCTGTACCTCAGGACATGTTTGATTATTGGTGGTTTGAGTCAAGTTCTGCTCTTTTACAGCAACGTGTCACATAATTATTAGGCCATATTTTATATATATATACATATATATATAAGTCCATAAAAAAGAACATTTTTTAAAACTTTTTTTCTTTTCTAAACTTTTAATCATTTTCAGGTGGTCTAATGACTTGATTGAGAGAGGGCGTGGCTTAAAATGATCCATACCTTATATTAAAATGGGCCCTCTAAAGAAAGCTAACACACACTGAAAAGGCAAATTATAAAATGCCTTTCAGAATGATGCAAAATAATCAGAATCCAAATTGTTAAAGCATGATCATCGCACAATTAAACGCTTCATCAGTGAGAGTCAACAGGGTCGCATAAAACAAAAAAAAACTAGAAAAGCTGCACATTAACTTCACGAGAGCTACGAAGAATTAAGCATGAAGCCTCCTGGAACCGTTTAGCCTCTAGTGCTACCATGAACTGCAACCTACCCGGAGTCTGCAGCCTGCAGCTCAGGAGCCTCATTCATAAAACTGAGCCCGCGCACAAAAGCTGAAAACGGCGTGCGTACAAATAAAAAATTAAATTCATAAAACAAGGCCAGTCCTCTGACAGAGTGAGCATCATTGCAGCGCAGTTCCCCAACAAATGTATTTTCATCCAGAACTGGAGGCATTATTGATCCCAGACCTAGGATAGAATTTAACAGAAGTATATTATTCCCAAAATGGACTTTAGGCAGAAAAGTCAACATTATATAATCATATCAAACACATACAACACTGTTGGCTGATTCCCGCTGGTAACTGCCAGTTTCCAGAAACCCCAGAGTGGTCAGTACTTGTATTTGTCCCTGTCTGTTGTACATCATTATATTTAGGATGCATCGTCTGAGAACCATCTGTACAATCTGAATCCGTACGATTCGTCCTCTGTGGACCGTGAATGTCTGCACAAGATTTCATGGCAATCTAATAGTTGTTAGTGAGCTAAAAGTAAAGCTACGCTGACATTATGTTGTGAATCTGTGAAAATCAGTTGCAGTTTTACAACCACACACACACACCTACAACCTGCCATAGTGTTATATATAACATGCTACCACCAATCTGCTCTCACACACGCACACACACGCACACACACACACACACACGCACACAAACACACACACACACACACACACACACACACACACACACACACACACACACACACACACACACAATGATAAAATTGTTCTGCAGAGAATAGAATAGAAATAGACAATAAAACTCGTCCTTGCCGTTTTCAGTGCTTTGTCTGCTGTGTGATCACATCACTTCCTGTTACACTCTGGACTTCTGAAGTGTTATTAATCCCCCCCCCCCTCCTGTTTGTAAAAATACAGCCAGCATTTCTCACACTGTGGTTTCCCGCTGTACTCGAGACACACGATGGAAGCAAATGTAAATTCTGTGCGATATTGGAGGCACGCTGTAAGAATAGTCGTTTTAATAATGAGGTGATGAGGTGATGAGGTGTCTCGTGTTCAGGAGGATTGAAAGCACAGTCAGAGTCTGATCTCAGCACAAACACACACATTAAATCAGAAACTAAAAGTGATTTTTGACCACTAGGAGGCAGTCGAGTGTTACAATCTACATTAATACACTTAAAGAGCATTAATATAATAGGCTATATTGGTGTATTAATTACCTAAAGCCTGTGTTTTTCAACAAATGTCACCTTTCACTGAAGCTGTTGTTGAGCTTCCAGAGAAAACATGAATGTGGACGTGACTCCTTCTGTTATTGTAGAGGTTCATCAGTCAGCTTTAGAGGTGTATTATGCATCATCAGTCTGGACCAATCACCTTTTCATAATAATGTGTCATCACTACTGAAGGAAACATGTTGCCGAACAAATAAAAAAATTCATCTGACTCAACAACCTCCCTCATCAGAGAACAGTTTCCCACAAACAAACACGCCTCGTATGAAACATGACTAACATTCATTTCCCGAGGCTGCAGTGATGGCAGAGTCTCAGGGGGGCCGTTGGGCTCAGAGCGGCTCCCCGGGAGCTCTCAGGTGGGTGCAGCGACAGCCGAGCGGCTGCCTCGACTCATTCGCTTGTAAATTGGGGGAAATGACAGGACCAGATGTTCTCATTATTTCTACTCAGCCCAAGAGCAGCACCACCAGTCAGTGTTTTGGACAATTTTCAACAGCCAGAAACCTCTAATTTTACAGAGACCAGTGTCCCCCTGTCCTCCCCAGCCCCCCCTGCTGCTGCTGACAACAGGTTACGTGAAGGAAACATGTCTGACTCTGCTGCTGCTTCTACTACAGACCATGTTTTGTGGTTTATGTGTTTAAAAGTCCACAAACACTATTGTGAATGGAAGCAGTACAGCATGAATGCATTAAATAACCAAATGATACTGCGTCTTGGTTCCACACAAGAATACATGCCAGATATCATCATCCAGCATTTGGAGCCAGTTTGAGGTGTTTGAGGTGTTTCTGCCACAGAAAGGGACGAACTTGATGCCAGCATGCTAACTACACCGTGGTGACGTGCTGCCTTTTTCTTTTTTCTTCCTCCTATTTGTTCTAATGAATTATAAAATAATCATCCAATAAGTATTGTTGTGATGACAGTGATAAAAAGTTAAACTATACCCTGACAGTCAGTATTAGTATGAAAGAGTTGCCGAGGGTGTTTGTGTGTTTTGTGCGCTGCAGCCTGGACCGTCTGTTCTTCGTCACTGCCGAGCGTCCCGGCTCTCATATCTATTAGGAGATTCAGGCCTGAGAAAACACTAATTAGGCCTTCATCTTCATACGTGACTGACAGCGAGGAGGCCTGAGAGGAAGACAGAGAAGCACCATGTTCGAGCTCTTCTGATCGCCAAACAAACCAACCAGCCGACAAATGTTTGCCAACCTCACGCCCACCCACTCGCAGTACATCAGGCACACTCCAAAGGTTGTGTTTGCCGAATTGAATTAGCGCCTGTGGTCTCGTTAATGTGCAGCATCAACAAGGGCTTAACAGGAGTCAGAGCTTTGATTGGAGCTGGTGCGGCTCGACAATAATTCCCTGGCAAACAGCGCTATCAGGAACGCCAATGACCAAGCCCGGATTAGTGCTGACTAAACCATAATTGGATTTCCTGTACAGTTAATTGAATTGGTCGAAGTGTGTTTTTGGGTTTGGTGTATCTGCACAGAATATCCTACTATCAATACCAGAGTGGGAAGTATATCACCCTCAGTCATTCTGAATGTTCTTCTGAACTTCATCTACTGTTTGTCTTTTGAAGCCATGTAGTTTAGTAATGTTTTCACCTCGTGTGTGAGTACTCACGTAATACTGCAGTAATGACTGCTGAGTACTCAGGTAATACTGCAGTAATGACTGCTGAGTACTCACGTAATACTGCAGTAATGACTGCTGAGTATTTTTTTAATACTGCAGTAATGACTGCTGAGTACTCATGTAATACTGCAGTAATGACTACTGAGTATTTTTGTAATACTGCAGTAATGACTACTGAGTACTCATGTGATACTGTAGTAATGACTGCTGAGTACTCATGTAATACTGTAGTAATGACTACAGAGTACTCATGTGATAATGTAGTAATGACTACTGAGTACTCATGTGATACTGTAGTAATGACTGCTGAGTACTCATGTAATACTGTAGTAATGACTACTGAGTAGTCATGTGATAATGTAGTAATGACTACTGAGTACTCATCTGATACTGTAGTAATGACTACTGACGTCCTAGCATGCTGACTTCCTAAACTAAGATGGTGAACATGGTAAACATTATACCTGCTAATCATTAACATGTTAGCATTGTCAGTCCAAGCATCTTGGCAACCTAGCATTAGCATTTAGCTCAAGTACAGCCTCACAGAGCCACTAGCATGGCTGTAGACTCTTTGTGCTGTTAAACAATATATAATAATGGCCGCCAGGAGAAAGAAACATAAAACACATTAAAATCAAGCAATCATTCCAATTTGTGATTACCTGTATACCACAATATTTTGGGGGTATTGTCGTGCCGCTGTACAGTACTTCAGAATACTAGAATCAAGATCTTTGGCTTCTGGATAAGATATGGTACACTTATATAATAATATATATTTAAAATATACATGTATGGCCTTGATTGTGGTTTTGACAAGATTTGTACTTGGATACATGAAGATATACATGTATACATAAAAAACTGCAACCTGTAAAAGGAACTATTTGTTCCGTTAAATCAACACGAGAAGCTGAAACCAATTAGATGATGAGTGAAGAAGTTTTAACTTAACATTTCTTTAGTCTGTAAATTGTTGTCATTAAGGTCCTCTGGGCCTTTAATGAGTCATTAACGCTGCTCTGTGTTTTCTGCAGCTTGATCTCAACAAGTCGGCGCAAAAACACAAGCGAGACACGTCACGGGCCGATGAGGCTGCAGTGCAGTGTGGGTAATTAGGCAGCTCGACTAATCAACCGTCGCACTCCTCTTTTAAAGGAGGAGCGGAGCAGATTAGCAGCTGGTTGGTTCTTTAATGTGTTACAGTGAATCAAACCAATAACAGGCTTTCAGCTGAAGAACATTGGAGAGGCAATTTTTCACCTGCCAGCTCTCATCAGATCAAACACCTGAAGATTTTGATTTAATGACATTCTGTTCACCATCTGAGAAAAAGTGTCAACAGACTTCTTAAACAGAAAAAATGCTGTTTACGCTCTCAGCCATGATCGATGCACACAGCTCATCACTGTGGGTTCATTCAAAATGAAACAAGTCCAGAAATGTATCAGAGACAAGAGGAACACATATAGATGATCCACTGATGACATGCTGAAGTGTTGCCAGAGGAGCAGAAGAGTTAGTGTGTTGTCTTCAGGGCCGTAGTTCATGTCCTCAGTTATACTTTCCGGGGGTTTAGAAACCTTGGGGGGGGGGGTAAAACTCACACATGGAGTGTAGTTTTTGGTCTGATTCCAGTAATTTTAGACTCCGTATATTTAAAGTCACCCGTCAATCAAAAATGTGTTTTGCTTGCCGTCGTCAGCTTTAGTCTAAGAGATGTATGTTTACTGCTCATCATCAGCATCACACCAGTATGACCCCCCCCCCCCCCCCCCCAAACTTCCTATAACATGCTTATTGTCTCGTGGATGTTTGAGCTTCACTGTGCAGAATGATGATTGTTTGTTTTCACATTATTCTGCTGAAGGGGGAAACTTTCTCTGAGCTCACCTGAAATCAGTTTAACACCTGGACGCACCTGCAGGATTTATGACATCACAACTAGTAGTTTGGAGCCAATCACAGTCCAGTATAAAAGTCAGTTAGGAGACATCTTGTGTCCAGCTGTTAAACTTTGAAATGAACAATATTTACATATTTTTACATTCTGAACTGTTAGTAGCAGCAGATATCATTTTTAGAATTTGGAATGAGGTTATTGAACTGTTTTGTGGAAAAACCAAATCAGACAAATTATTTTCACGCGTCTGCACTCGTGTCTAGAGGGGATCATTAAATTGGATCACTTTCAACAACAAATTGCATGAATAAAGGTGTCGCAGCTGGTGTGTGCGGGGCAGCAGGGGAAGGAGTCCATAAAATTAAGATTTCCCTGCAATCAGCATGCAGGTGCAGGTAGCCAGAAAACAGAGGCATGAAACAACAACGTAGGATAGCAACTCTGATCAACTGACAGAGTACAAGTGGAAACGAACCTGTACATGTACAACTGGGCTGGGTTGGGGAAATGGGAAGCAGGTGAGCGGGCAGGAAAGGTCAGGTAACTGCAGTGCCGATGGGGAGGGGGGTGAGTTCTGACTTCAGTCAGAGGCTGATGAACACAAAGACACAGGGACACTCCCACAGATACACGGTCGGTGCGTCCATTGCTAGCTAGTTTACAGCTAACGTCTCTAGAGCCGGCACGTTGGCTGTTTGTTCAGTCTGTGTTGATTTTACAGTGGAGGTCAAAGTTGTACAAATGATGCAAAGCAAAAATGCTCTTCACTTTCTGTCCGAACAAACCCCTTTCACATCTGACCACTTTTTATATAAGAATATTGACTTGTGCAGCTAAAAACACCTCACAAATATAAAGTTTCATTTTTTTTAAAAAAGGCTCAGTAATTTCCTAAAACATGTTTTATCAAACTAACAGGAGGAAATAGTGCATTTGCTGGGGACTACTTTCAGCGGCGGATGAATCCACATGTGGTGCTCTAGTGAGTGTTTGTGGCAGCAGGACGGTGTGTGTGTGAGTCCAGATAAACTACAATGTGTGTGTTCATGGTGATGAAGGAAACACCAGCGAGGCTCATTGATGAGGAAGAAGATACATCAGGCTGTGAAACACACACAGCACTCGTTAGTGGGTGCATTCACTGCTGGTTTGAGTCTGTGGGATTCTTTGACAGTAGAAAAATATTGAACATCACCAGCTTTATGTTTTAAGTGTATTTGAATCAGAGTTGTAAGTTTCATGACCTCCTACAATAAATACACACCATGTACACTGAACATTTTGCCCTCAGACAGGACTGATAAGGTGATGTGCAGGTTTTCAGCCATGTTGGCCATGCTGCTCAGGCTCCTTTAAAGTGTTTCTCCCTCAGGATGAAAGGCGGAGTACAGTAATATCCCCCTTGGAGGCTGGTGGGACTCCAACAGGACTTTCTCCAATAGTGTAGCGTGAGAAAAAAAGCTCTTCAGAGTCACGGTCGATTCATCACGGTGCTGAGGACGCTGGGAAAACATCACCTCTGCTGGGGCGCCAGAACCCACACTGGACGAGAGGAAAGAGGATGGAGAGAAGAAGGGTAGCAACAGGAAAGGGAGGAGGAAAAGATGGAAATCAGTCCTCTTCATAACATAATCATAGAGACGGAAATTTATGCATTGAACAATCACAGCTTGCTGCATTACAAGACTTGCGTGATGAACTGAAATCATTCATGGTCACTGGGCAGTGAAGGTGGGCTGTGTCTTTTTCCTTCATTCAGTAGAAAGAGGATGAGCAGACAGACAGATGTATTTATCACATAAATATTAGCATGGAAATCTGTGAGCGCAGATCGATATTGTTACAAACCCTCGTACCTCGCCACTCTGAAACTAGAGGCCTTTGTGTCTTATATCCAAGAACAGCAGCTTTGTCTTTCTAATCAAGGTATATCAACCCCTGAAATAAACCCTTTTCACAGCCGGAAAAGCACAGATTAATCATTTATAATCAATAACATTAATGATGGCTGAATTCCGTCTTGGTGTGCAGGTTTCAGGGCCCTTTTATCGTGAATGCTGACTCAGTGGCTTTGCTTACTGGGACATGTGAATAGAACAGTCATCACCATCGTGACCAGTTACACCAGTGCTTTTCCTGTTATGATAAGTCAAACTGATGCTGTGAAAAGGCTCTATATTACTGAGTCTGTTGTAAATAATTCATGTGAATGATATTAAACTATGAATTCTGCAGAAAAATATTTACGATCAGCCGAGTCTTATATTTGTGCCAATACAGAACATAATGGACATAAAAAGGTTGTGTTGCACCAGGTGGGTTCCCCGTCCATCTTCAGAAGCTACTGTCTCTCACTTGTTTCTCGTCTCCATACGATCGTATGTCATATGTTTTGGTATTCCTGAGTGAAGCTCGGGCTTGTTGGAGATTGCTGTTCTGTGTTTCCTGTCTCCGTACATGTTTATCCTGTCCGGAGCCAGATAACAGACAGAATAACACAGCGCCGGCCCGCTGTATTAAGAGATAAGAGGCTGCAGACGAGGGTAACGACGGAGGAGCCAAATGTCAACCTGTCACCGCTCTGATGAGTCACAGGGTGAAAGAGTCGTGGTGACATTTCACCAGAGAGGAGGTGTGATGGATGGAGGAGGAGGGTCTGGGTGTATGTCCATCACCATTTTCCCTTCAACTACTACACTTACTGGAAAAGAAATGGCACATATATCCCATGATCGTCAATTTTATTCATATAGCCCAATATCACAAATTTGCCACAGGGTGCTTTACAATCTGTGCAGCATACGAAACACTCTGTCCTCAGACCGTTGATTCGGATAAAGAAAAACTTCCAAAAGATAACTTTAATGGAAAAAATACTGAAGAAGCCTCAGGCACAGCAACAGACGAGGGATCCCTCTCCCAGGACAGACAGGAAATAGATGTCATGTGTACAGAATAGACCAACAAGGTAAAATTACAGTATGGACAATCATAGATTGTAAACATATATGAAGAATATGGATCCAGGAGGGCATCGAGCTACTTCAGGTGTCACCAAACGGACCTGAGTCACATGACCTCCTCTCCACCATGGAGACCTGGAAGAGGACAGACTACACAAGCACCCAAGAGGCAAAACTCAAGCACACCATTCTCACAGGGAGGAGAAAGAAACAGAGAGACAGGAAAGGAGAGGCTGAATCTCCAGATCCAAACATGTGGAACGAGGCGCCGACAGCTTGGACGCTCATGTGCTGGTTCAACACCAAACAAACAGAGGGTCAGAGAGACACAGGGGTTTTCAACAATGGGGACAGACAGGAGTCCTGTTTTCTGAGAGCAGAGAGCACGGCATGGGACATGTGGTTTAAGGAAATCAGACAGGTATAAACGGACGAGCCCAATTACAGTTTTGTGAGTCATCAGAAGCACCTGTCACCTGTCTGATCTGACATGAATAGGGAGCTAATGAAGGGAAGCTAAAATCGGTGTGATATGATCAGATTTTGTAGTAAAAACCATTTGAAGACTTTTAGTACTTGCAGATCTGACGACAAAATGTTTCAATAATATTTCTGCATCAGCCGAGGATGGAAAAGATCTAATTTTAGCTCTGTTGTGTAGGTGAGAGAACCGCCTTCTTTCACCTACACAACAGAGCTACAATTGGTGATTTCTTTAATGTGTTGATCCAAAGATGTGAAGATCAAACGTAACACCAAGATTCTTGGCTGTCGAACTTTGAGAAAATCACACAGTTCACTCAGTTTCATTAGAAGTTAGAGGCAGGACATTATGTGACACCCAGTTTTTCTCAGCAGACAAGCAGGACTTTAATAATTTGAGAATGATGATCTGCCTTTACAGGCACATACAGCTGAGTATCATCAGCATAGCAGTCAAAAATAAGTCCATAATTGCATATCATTTGGCCAAGAGGTGAAATATAAAGAGAGAAAATCAGAAGGCCAAGAACAGAGCCCTGAGGTATACTCCATATTTCACATCAGATAATGTTGACTAAGTACTGCTATAGGAAACACGTGTTCTGTCAGATAAGTAAGACTTAAACCACACGAGAGCCAGGCCAGAGACACCAAATTGATTTTGGGGGATTTGGGAATGAGGACCAGGTGTGCAGGTGGATGTGGGAGTCAGGTGAGAGGGATTGGCAGGAAAGTCAGACGGCATCTTGTGGATGGGCTGAGAACAGCAAGAACTGGAAAGCTTCATAGAAATGCCGGCCTGGGGGAATGGCTGAAGAAAAGGCTGGACAGGAAGACTGGTGTCGTAATGGCAGGTTCATATAGTTCAGTAAGAGTCATTTTAAAAGCTTGAGAAATTTTAGACACAACTCTCTTTAGATTTCCCACATTACTAAAGAAAGAGGACGTGACTTTAGTGTCCTCGGCCAATGAACATCTGAGGGTCAGAGAAGATAAGGCGATTTTGGTTTTGGCCCTGAAGCTCACCATTAGACAGAATACAATCTTCAGACGTGTCAATCTGTGTGTTCGGTACAACATCGTGCACATGACTCCTTTAAAACAAGCTGACAGCAGAGTCAGACATGAACTGCCTCTCACAGTCAAACGTACGTAGATGTTCGGCCATTAAACTTCACAGTTCTCGCTGCCGTGAGGTTCATGGTTCTCAAGGCCAGAAGACCAAAGACTGACAGGAGCTGATGTGACAACACTTCTACTCCATATTTGTCTCTGAGGAGGTACAGTCGCCTTCACCTCATCCTCTCAAGAGATGACTGATGGGGGGGGGAATAAACCTGAAGGCACAATGTTGACAGAGATGTGCAGATTATAGAATATTTGAGAAGAAGTTAATAAGAAATCCCAAAGTTTTAATGGTCTGATATGACACAAAATAAATATGGTACAGATAGTGTCGAAGTCAAATTGGTTTTCTATAATTAAAACACAGCCTGTGTGGTCCTGGACACACTGAATTAAACAGACAACGTTAAATCCTGTCACAGATCTCTCAGATTAGGACTCATTTCTGGGGATTTGTGTGGCAGTATGGCTGGAGATAAGGATGACTTAAATAAGCAGACAGTCTGAATGTTTGACATGATGTTAGTCTTAAACATGGTTTGCATCAGTAATGCACACTCATACAGAAACAAGCTGGGGCACTTCTTAGAATCTGACAGCTGTTTTTCAAACTAAGAATAGAAAGATTTACGTTTTCTTCCCACCATGACATGACATTTCTAAGATGAATGACTATCTACTACAGGACAGCTTTTAAAGTTGGGAACGGTGGGACTTCACCGGCCATGGAAATTCACCAGCTCGTCACCCCCCCCATCTTCTCCTACATTATGGAGTGTATGAGGTGTCTGATTAACTGGTTGATCAGTCAGGACTCGCTCGTGAAGGTGGAGTGAGTGTGACCTGGAGAAACATCTGTCATGCAGGTGGTTTGTAGTTTCTGCTCACTGAATGAACCCACAGAGCTACATGTGAACTGTAAACCTCACTTTGGACTGATCTTGCCCCCCCCCCCCCCCCCCTCCTCTCCATCGTGAGGCGTCCTCTGGGACTTTGATGCTGGGCAGACTGCTGAAGGCTCCATCTCTGATGTGATTGATGGTTCTGCTGATGGCGAGCTGTCGGCTTCCATCGGCAGAGGAGATCTGCCGCGCTGCTCGTCCTGAATATCAAACGGCTCGCGACCTTCCCCAAACTTCTCCCCAGCTATGTGAGACACGCATGGAAGGTGACAGCACTCGTGGGTGTGTGTGTGTTTGATTATGTTTGTGTGTTCCTGAGAGCAGCTTTTCTACAAATTCGGAGACCGTTTCTCGTCTCGTCAGTCTCGGGCTGACTTTCAGTTACAGTGATGAGTCGTGCAGCAGCATCTTTGTTATGTAAAGTGAGACAGACGCTTCTCTCAGCATCACTTTCTGCTCAGCTTCGAACTTTTTTTCAGCAAAATGAGCATCCCGCTGTGTGTATCTACTGGCTAGAGTTTGTTTCTTCCTCTGAAGGACTGTCTGGGTGAATAACATTGCTCTTAAGGTCTAAGACCCTCGGGAACGCCGTCAATTCAACAGCAGCGCTGCTCTGTCTCTGTTAGTGATGTTTGAACCGCAGTATTTCCTGCCCCTGAGGACCCTACTGTACTGAATATACCTGCCGTGTGAATGACTTTATTGATTTTCAAAGACAGATTGATCCAATACACTGCTGATAATCAACTGTCCCTGCAGCTCCTGGGAAAGGTACCCTTGAGGTACTTTTTCTCAAATACACAAACTTTCTCTCCAGACAGATTGAGTTTCAAGGGAGTGAAGAAACTTTCACACTCCAGAAGTTTGGAGTTCTGCTAAGTTGATCTACTTATTTAAGGGGGATGATTTGGAAAGTCAACACAATGATAATGAATAAATATGTAATATCCTGGTGTCTTTGGTAAAAAAGAAAAAGCTTTAATCAATCAGCCTTAACTGTCGAAATCATTAGGATGGGTCAAATGTTTAACTTCCTGTCTACACAGGAAGCTGGAATGTGTGGTGTTGTGTAGTTTGACATCTGCTGCTTGTGATTTGATCAAATATCTGAGCAGTTTTATAACCTAATGTACAGCTGAAGCACTGACGCTCGCTCAGGGGACAGAGCCACTGCAGTGTTGTGTCTTTAGTATATTTTACTTTCATTCATCAACTCATGAGGAACATTTATGAAACAGGTCATGTTCTGGGTATCATTTCACTGAAATTCACGGTGGAGATTCACGGTTTGTTGGAAAGAATGATGACGAATTAGAACTGAAGAAATGTGGAGGGCACGTTCAACACTGGAGTTAAATGTAAAGAAATAAAACCCACAAAAGTGTTTTGTTTACAATGAAACTTCAACAACACACACACACACACACACACACACTCTGGCCTGTGTTGGTGCACCAGCTGCTACTGCTGCTGACACAGAGTATGATCGTCATTAGAATTTCAAAGCAGTGTGTACCAGCGTACCGTCAGTGTGTGCAGGTGACGAATTGTTCCGTTACCGTCAGTATGACACACACACACACACACATAAACATATTCAGAGGAACCCAGATCCCCAAAGTATTTCTGCTCTATTTCCAGCGATACGACTGGCTGTGCAGGGAACACAGTGCAGTTCTCAGCTTGCAGAGCTGCGATGTCATGGAGAGGTCGCGGCGGCTGAAGGCACGTGAATCACTGTTGCATGTGGAGGCATCATCAGGATACAGACACACCGCTCTGATGACCTCTCCGTCCTCATTACGTCAGGTCAGACAGAGTTTGAAGTCTTCCAAAACTTTAGTTTCAGGCTTTGGTACAAGCTGTTATCAGAGGAGCACCAGGCATTCTGGGAGATTTCTTTTGGAATATTCAAAGCATCATCGTGCCACAGCAGCAGTGCTGATGCGTCACACTATTGCCTGAAATGAACAACAAACTTTAAATGTTTAGGCACAAATGAAACACAGCCTGTCTGCTGTCCACTGGTCAGCATCCGCATCAAGTGTCAAGAAAATGACAAAGTGTCTTGACATTGGAAAATATTATACAAGGCAGAGAAATCTTTTAGTCTGCACCTCGACGCCCTGTAGCACCTACCTCCGCCTCATTTCTTATAAAAACTCTTGTACTGAATCTCTGACAGGGATTCACTTCCAACATCCAGCGAGTTTTATTGTCAGTTGCTTTCTGACAATCGAATGTAATGTAATCACTGAATATTCAAACCTAGATTCATAGATTTGGGAGCAGCACAACAAGCTGTGAACGCAACACAACACTGTAAAGTTGTGGGCTATAAAAACCAAAACAATGAGCTGAAAGATGCTAAACCACTGAGCGCAGAGTCGGAAATAACTCTCACTGTGAGCAACACCTTTGACCTGTTATTCGTGTAGAAATGTTGACTCATACTCAAACTTCACCGATGGCAAAACGAGTAAGGAATAGAGCATCACATTCCCGCCCTCACTCCTTGATTGACAAGTGATGTCAGTGCAGGAACAGCACAACCGTGTGCTCTGCAGCAGAGGACACGCTGAGGAGCGAGCGAAGACTTGATTTGTGAAAGCATTTCTTTATATTCCAAATATCACTGAAGAATAATAAATACAGTGAGAGGAATGATATGTAAATCCCATCTGGTGAGCTTCACAGCTTCAAAGCCCGTCTGAACACACTCATCTTATTTTAAATACTTATATATATTTATATATCCTTACTTTCCACGGCAGAGGTGAGAAGCAGAGGGATACGTATGCATTAGTGCATTCACTGCCTCCTCTAGATCTGTATGTCTGTGTGTATGTGTGACCTAAACAGCAGGTGGTACTGGTGGTGGGGGGGGGATCATTACAGGTGATAAATATTTAAATCACCCCCCCCCCCCCCTCGACGGCAGCGGGGAAACATTTACTGTGGATGGAAACAGAAGCTATTTGCTTTACAAGCCTGAGTGCACGGCTCACTGGGATCCAACAGAGTGAGGGGGGATACACAGGTGTGTGTGTGTGTGTGTGTGTGTGTGTGTGTGTGTGTGTGTGTGTGTGTGAGGAGGCAGGGAAGCAGTTAAAAAGACAGGCAGATTTAATTATTCCCAGATTTAGACAAACAGAACAACAGCTGACTGAGACCTGCACTTTGTGTGTTAACCATCTCAAATCGATCTCAGAATTAGATTCCAGGCAGGTAGCCTCCGTCGATACTGACCTTGAAAACACCTGCTTCTGTCTGCGAGGCTGAAAGACGAACAGACGGCGGGAGTGAAAGCTGTGTACGTACTCGGGCTGAAGCCTCAAACTGAAGTCTCTGTAGAACCCCACACAATGAATGCAGCAGACATACGCAGGTCTACCAGAGGGAAAGTAAAAAGAGTGAAATACGTAACAGTGAACCATGAAGCTATCGGCTGCGTGAATATGACCGTTTGTGTGTGTTTGTTCCGTTCTCACAGCTAATGTAGGGTGAGCATGTTTTCAAACCCCTGAAGTATTCATCTTCAGTTCATTTAATATTTAACTGTCACACCTGCTTCATACCAGGAGCGTTTCAGCAGCGCAGCGCTTTGCCTGCCCGATGTTGTTCATTTGGATTTACGATCGGGAGTCTGCACAGGGTGTTTTATTTAGAAAACTGACTGGATGCTCTATGCCGTTCTCGTGTCCGACTTCCTGCCCTGCTCGTCTGCTCTGAGCAGCTTCCGTCAAAAACCGACAAGGCGCGCAATTAAAGTGGAGCCGAGTGGAGAGACGCTTGTGAGACACGCTGCGCTGCGTTCGCTGGAATCACAGCATTGTTGAGTGTAATCGAGCCGTTAGCTGTGCAGCATAGGTTACCATGGTGATATACCCCAGGGGAGAAACAGCCTTTTCACACCAGAAAATCTGAGTGAGGCCTAAAGATCGCGGGATTACTCACTAATACTCACTAATGCTGAAAAAAACTGATGTATAACTGACTTCTGTTTACTCCAAGCTGTGTGTGAGTGTGTGTGTGAGTGTGTGTGTGTGTGTGTAATCCTGGACTACTTTTTAATTTCCTCTACCCACACACACAGCAGCAAAAGAACTGCATAAATGTAAATAAATACAGAAAATCCTCTTAGCTGAGGACACAATGGAACCTCATTCTAACACAAACACAATGAGTGTTTCTATCGGTTTGAATATTGTCTACACTCTTACGTAACACAACAGATGTTGAAGCTGGAGCACAACAATAACTCTCGTCTTAAACTAATGATCCGTGCTGAGATAAATAGATGAAGAGTTCAAAACAAGAGCGGAGATTAAGAAATGTTGCAGCTAGTGGAATAAAACTTTTGTCTCTGGCAGCCGACCATATGTTCATTCACACTTTAAATGCAATATTGACGCGGTTGGAGTTTTGGGAACATGCTGTGATTTGAGGCCGAGTCGCCACACTGCAGCGAGCTCTCCACAGGAAAATGACTCAATAATGTTTCATAATGAAAACTCAAAGGAAAGTGGCGACAGGAGAAGTGATTGATTCACTCACAGATCGCTCACATCAGCTCACCTCTGCTTCCGATTTCACTCAATATAATCATGGATATGAATGTTAGCACCGGCTCCCCTCCCTTCCTCTCCACCACTGATACTGCGACCAACGGGAGACAGAATGATACGATCAGTCGTTGCTGCATATATCACAGATCAATGCATATCCCCCGAACGGCAAAACTAACACACAGTTTAGCTCACATTGAGAAGGTAAATGGAGTTACGACGGGCTCGCGCAGCCAGACAGCAGCTCTTAATCAAATGCACTGAAAGGGAACAATGGGCATGTGCAGTATCACTATAAGGCAAGTCAATTTCATTTATATAGCCCAATATCACAAATCACAATTTGCCTCAAGGGGGCATGCACGGCTTGGCGGGTCAGAGAATGCAGTCGATATCAAAAGGTTTGCAGTCTGTTAGTTGAATTCTCGTCTGCAGGATAAATATGGGCTGTAGGTATTAATGTAAAGAGACTCACTGTAAGGAGGCAAAGCGGTCACAGGTACCAGGCCTGACGTATGGAAGAATAAGTACGAACTGAAAGTCAAAGCAAAAGGATGAGTTTCAGCTTGGATTTAAAGGCCTCTTTGTAACTGCGGGGACACACAGAGCCCAGTTCTCTGAGAGAAAGAGTTAATGAGACCAGAGAGATAAGAAGGGACGAGCCCATTTATCATTTTAGGAAACATCAGAAGCACCTTAAAGTCTGATCTGACATGGAGAGGGAGCCAATGAAGAGACACTAAAACTGGTGAAATATGGTCACGTTGTCTGGTTTAAGTGAAGATCCTAGCTGCAGCATTCTGAACCATTTGAAGACTTTTAGTAGTAGTGCGCAGGAGGCCAGACATCGAGACGTTACGGTAATCCAATCAGGATGAAACAAAGGCATAAATTAGGACCTCTGCATCAGCCACAAGACAGAAGAGGCCTCAGAGTGGAAAGCACAAATGAAATCCCTCTCTGTTTGTGCTCGGCAAGTATTGGTTGAATCCAATGAAAAGATATCGATCCTGAACAATCTCCATATGAATGTGAGGCCCAGAAAGAGAAGAGACATAAGACGGATTTTCAGGAATCGATCTGCTCCTGCTGCCCCTGCTGTGCTCAGATTGGCTGCACCGGCATGTCACCTGTCATGCAGCGGCAAGGGAGCAGATACCCATTTAAATGGAGTGCAAGTGGCTTATGAGGCGGCAGGTATGACGTTAACTCTCTATAAGCTGATAATCACAAAGCAGCGAGTAGTTGAGATGAAGATGTGGTGAACTTTAAAGCTGTGAAAAGTTCAAATTAAAGTGTTGGCAGACACATGAAAGCGCCTTTTCCATTTGGATTCCACCTCTACGTTCCAGCACGGTGCCAGTAGGGTTTTTGGAGCGCACAGTGGGAGCAGAGCCCACTTAAGGCCTCACTGTGCTTCAAACTAATTGCTTGTTGGATCGCCCTATACCATCTGAAACCAACTGCAGAAAATGTGTAACTTTCCAAAACAGACAATATGACTGAACTACGTGCGTTGCAGTGATTGGCCAGTGATTCATTCTTCAAGTTACTTTTCATGGGAACAAGTGTTTCAAGTGTATATATATATATATATATAGTGTATATAAAGATGGACGACATGACAGCTCTCTGAACGTGAAGCCAAAACATCGCGATCGCCCCCTGGTGGCTGGCTGCAGTATAGGTCATAAGCCCCGCCCCCTCCATGTTAGCGGATGGGACATGGGCCAAACTAAAAAATACACGTCAAATACATTTTTAGGTCATTTTAGTTAGTTCAGTAGTTTAGTGGTAGGTGTTTGTTCTGTGACGTCTCGTCCTGTTTGTTTGTTTTGTCTTATTTTGTTCATGTTTTGATTTGTGTTGCACATTTCCTGTTTTATTTTGTAGTACTTACCTCTCGTTTCAGACACTTCACTTCCTGCCCTTGTGTGTTTCCCGCCTTCTTGATTACCTGCCCCGCCTTGATTGGTTTCACCTGTCCCTCATTATTGTCCCACCTGTGTGTATTTAACCTGTGTCCTCCCCTCCTTCTGTGCCAGTCCGTCTTTGTCCTTAGTGTCCTTAGTGTTCTCCGTGTTCTCAGTGTTCTCAGTGTTCTCAGTGTTCTCCGTGTCCTCTGTGTTCTCACTACGTCTCTGCCTTCCCCCCTCTGGATTGTCTGACTGCTCTGCTGTGTTCTGAACCCTGCCTGAGTCTGAGTCGTGCTTTTGGGTCCTCTCCTCTGTGAAACCAGTCGTTACATGTTCAAGTGTTCACTTTTCTGATAAGTTTGGTTTTAATAAGTTATTTGATGCTATAAAAGGGAGTGTGACATCATGACGGGAGAGTTTGGCTTCATTTGTGTACAGTGGGAGGAAGTGGAGACGCGTCGGCCATCTTTACCTACAGTCTGTGGCTGCGATCCCCGTTTGTAGGTCTGATCACATTTCACTCCTCTCTATGATGGCAGACATTAGAGCGAGGCTGTTCAGAACAGCATACTGAGGCCTTCAGACGGACAATCCACACTCATGGACCCCAACAACTCCACTCTATGTGGAAGAAGTGAACACGGAAAGCAACCAAAACAAAGACGGCATGAGAGAACAGCAACTGCCATTAGGTCCAGGGTAGAGAGAGAGGATGAGGCAGATGATGAAGACTGGTGGTATCACATCGATGAAGAGGATGTCGCACCTCCTAAAACCTGGTCTTGGTAGCCTGATACCTTACTGAGACACTTTATGTTGCTTTTTCCTTTGATTTTTCACCCAGTTGTATGTAGAAGAAGTTGACGTAGTAAGTCCTGTCTGTGTTCACACAGCTGCCTGCTGCAGCCTCTGATGAGCCACCTTTGGGTCACCTGCCAGCGTGCTTTGCAGCTGAGATGAGCCTGTTAGCTGAATGGTCGCACCAGCTGCTAATTCATTTCATTTCAGTGGAAACGTCACATTCGGCGAATTCAATGAAGCTCTGAGAGCTATTGTGAGCGACTAGCACTAGCATGTACCGAGCAGCCCTGTGAGTCAGCTTCCAGAACCAAATGTTTTGCAAAGACATGCTGATGAACTGTTTTCAGGGGTGTGACTGAACCTTCAGGCAGGAATCAGGCCTCAGCCTGGAGCAGACATGTCTGGTCAGCAAAGCAAAGACAAGAAAGTCACCTGTCGATTGCAACACAGGCTAAAAACGATTTGTTTCAATGCAGTGAAATACAAATATGACATCTGGTCACCATGAACTATACCACCTGTAGAGATGTTAGCTGTAAGCTAGCTAACAACGGATGCACCGACCGTGTGTGTGTGTTCATCAGCCTCTGACCGAACGCAGAACTGATCTCGCCAGAACTTGGACGTCACTGGAGGTCAACGCTACGTTTGGCTTTTGAATGAGAATATCAAAACTGACTCTAATTAGTTGATGTGAACACCAGAAGAGGAGGCAGAGGACTCTTCGTTCCCCACAGCACCAAACCCTGCAATGTTTCTTTTAATAGCGAGTTCATTCAATTTCAGTCGGAGAACGAGTAAAAAAGGAAAGAATAAGTTCTGTTTGCTGATGTTAAAGAAGCTCAGAAGCTTTGCAGCCTCCCATCTGTGTTTCACTCAGAACAGCACTCAGCAGCTCTGCTGCCGCCTCTCATCTCAGATGTGGATCTAATGCACACCAGAGGCCTCATCAGTCTGTACGACTGCCCGCTGTGCATCAGCACTGATGCAGAATATGTAAATGGTGTAAGTGCACTTAGGCACATAACACATTGATGATAACTGAATAGGATTGCAGCATCTGTTGAGAGGGGGGTGTTGGGGGTGCACATCAGTATCATCACAGAAGAAATGCTTATAAACTTTAATATTTTGTGACTTAAATGCTGCTTTACCAGCAGCTGCATCACAAGTGGTATTGTTCAAACACTTTGTGTACCTGGACAACTGAGAGGCTGAATCATCCAAAATATTTGATCAGATGAACTGTACTGTCATTAGATTTATATTATAAATACCGTTCTTCCTGGAGAGAGTTAAGTAAACTCAACTAAACTTTTACTATATTGAAGTCTAATGAGATCAGACGAAGCTGCAGCAGCGACCAACTCTGTTAGTTGTAGTTCTGTTGTTGACCCATGAGGGTCGGCCTAATACTACTATTTTCTAGATGTGTATCTATATAACTTGTGAAATTATAGTGTGTACTTGAATTAATAATGTGCACACAAGTTTTCCAATATGATTATGTGCAACAAAATTAAATGAGATTAAATAAGAAAGGAGGGATTAAAGACATTTAGACATTCTCTTTAAATAGCAGGTTTAAACCTTTAACTTAAACCTGTATACTGGCCAAAACTACGTCCCCCAGTTTGTATAATGATCCTCTGCTTCTCACACGCTGACTCGAACTAAGAGCTCTGCTGCTGCTGAGGACGTCTCAGAGGGCCTGCGCTGCAGGAATACAAGGTTATATAGTAAACAGTAAAACATTACTCAGCACTGATGTGTTGTGGTCCAAACCTCAAGGGGTCTGTGGATGTACACACATGTGTATGTCCATGTTTAATGTCTGTCTCAGCTATAATCAGTGCCAGCGTCTGCTTCCTCTGTGATTTTCAGGAGAATCTGTTTCCATTGAACTCCTGTTGTCCTGTGAATGAAAGCAGCAGCAGCAGCAGCACTGTGTCTCCTACAGACACGAGCACGGCAGGAGGCTGCTACCGTCTTTAAAAGGACATTGATTCAGTAGCCAGTACATTTCTGTCTCAGTGGACATTGTGTCCACACATTCAATAGAACAAATCAACGCTGTAATGTAGTTTTCTCCGACTGCTTCCTGCTGCAATGAGTCACGGTCAAAGAGACATTTTAAGGCAACGTTTCAGCTGAATGGCTGCTGATGTTCACAGAGTTCCTTATTGTATGATGGAGGATTTAATTCATCCATTTTAACCTCAACCTGCCTCGTCTACTTCCACTTCAATTAGTCATTTCCTGCTTTTCCTAAAATGCCTTCTGACAACCTGCAGAGAGGCGATGTTGTTTTCAGCTGCGGGGTTTCATACGTGGTTTGACAGAAAATAGTTATTCCAGTTTAGAAAAAGACTTTCAATTATCTCATTTGCACCAGTGTTAATGTTCTTCCATCACACCTGTATAAAATAAACCCAAATGCTAAATCTTCTTTTGTCCTCCATGTTTGTGCTAATTTTTCCTCAAACTACACAATTAGGCTCATTTATTAATTGTATCTGCCTACGAGCTTGAAGCATTACATCAGATATTGTAGACACGATGTTGTTCTGCTGCAGGCCGTTACATCCAGTGCTCTATGTTAAGTGCCCTCTGTCTGTCATAATGATTTGACAGGTCATTATGGATGGTGAGTAGATGGACCGCGATAAGCAAAGCTTTTAGCTTGTCTCAACATGGCAAAAGATCCTTTCAGCTCTTCAGACCGGCGGGTCTCACTCTGAAATAAGTAGGGAGGAGAGAAGCGAGGATAATGGCTGTGAAACAGAGGCGGACGAGAGCTGAAACAGGAGAACAAAGCTGTCTAAAAATAAGACGAAATATGTTTGGAACAGCTGCATTTTGACATCACATTCACAAAAGCAAAACCAACAGACGCGACTGTCTGCACATGATTGTTGGGCTTTATGGTTAAAATAAAAATTGTGGCTCCCCAGCAACACTTTTATTTCAGGAAACTTTTGGAGCAAGAAAAAACACCCTTGTTTTAATTTTCATTAATCACGCAATTCGATTTAATGGAATCACTTTGATTGGAGTTAATCCAGAAAGGTTTTGAAAAGGTTTTGAAAAGGTTTCATCAGGCCGAGCGGTTGAACCTCGGTGCTATCTACCACAATGCACAACTGGTCACTAAGCATGAGGTGTCATCAGCAGAGGGGGACTCCATCCTCTCTTTCCAACCCCTCCAATATGACACGCCCACTGATGTCATCACTGTTCGCTCCTCAGGTTTGGTTCCAGTTGGGAACTTTTTCGGGTTATTTTTGGAACCCGTTCCATGTTGGTGTGAAATATTCGACCCCTCGACATGCATGCACTGCATTCACCGAGTCAACGCCACCTCATTCATGAGGACGTGCGAAGGATCCTCCATGTACCACTTTCTGATGTGACACAAAGAACCAGTGTTCTCCACATCAGCTATATATTATTTAGGAATTATTAGATGTCAAATGGGTTTAATACTTTAATCTTTGTGTACAGTAGATTTTTTAATATAAGGGACAATTTAATGTCAGGGGAGATTCAAATTTCATTTTTAAGCAAATGATTGCAGGACAGATTTGGACCGAGGACCACGATTGGCCGACCTTATTACATCCCTGCAGAGTTAAATCGCAGTCTGACATCCTGTAACGTTTCACAAAAATCTGATGTTCTAATTCAGCTTTCATTTTGTCATCAAACATTTCCATGAGGTTTTGACAAGCCACCCTCTGAAGGATGTCTGTGTTTTCTGTCTCTCTGCCAGGCTGTTCCTCCGGCAGCAGCTGATGTCACTCAGTCAGCCAACAGTCAGGAGCTAATGGCAGCTATTTCTGTTCTCAAAGAGTCATTTAAAAACCCTGAAAGAGCAACAAATTGCAGCTAATGACTAGTGTGGCGGCGAGAGGCTGTACTAAATGTTAAACGCTAATTGTGACGGCCTGTAGATTTGTGTCTCGCTCTGGGCTGCACGTTGTGTTCTGTGTCCCCCTTCAGGTCCTGGTAGGCAGAGTCCATCCAGAATGCATTTAGGATCTTCCTCTCTCTCACTCCATCGCTGGCTCTCTCTCTCTCTCTCTTTCTTTGTTTGGTTTAGTTGCACTTATCTTTATGTAGCACAATGCAACGCTGCACTATCACACGTCCACTCACTAACACTGCTGATCTGCTGATTCACCACTTCATACATTTAGTGTTCTGCTTCCGTTTCTATAAATAAACACGATTGTTTGTACAACTGTGTGCACTTTCCCTCCCCCTGTCGTGACCTAAGAGCCGTGACACAATGAATAAAGCAAGAATTCATTCGAGGTATTAAGTGTTTTTATAGACTGACAGTTTCATGCTGCACCGATCGATCGATTTCAAGTGGTTCATCTGTTCATCTCACTGTTCATCTATTTTGGATGCTATTGATTCAGCTTTATCTGAGCTTCCTAGCTTAGTAACAGCGTCTTTTGTTATGTGTATACTCCATCGGTCCATAACAGCAGAAAATAGCATGCAATGCAGCTACAACAGCGTGCAAGGACACGGAGTAGATGACGCAGGCTGAGAGAAAGAACAGGCTCATCAAACCGTTGTGTCTTCATTACTTGAATTACAAACTGATGATATCTGAGAGTGTAAGAGTCTCCCCAGGTGGGTTCTTACTTTGACTAACTAATCAAAGCGTTCAAATACTGCGGAACAGCAGGAAGATAACATTTACTGCCTCGTCCCTCAGAGTGTGTCCCTCTTTAACTGCCTCCCCTTCTCGCTGCTTTCTTCAGTGTTACTGACTGTCTCTCAACACCTCTTCACACATCTCTTCACACATCTCCCGCCTGTGCTCCCCCCGACATGTGGAGAAGACGTTTTGACATTTCCGTGGCTGTGAGGGTGGCGCTGCGTCGTCATTGTGTGAAAAGAGGCCAACGGAGTGGAAATGCGTCCGGGCAGAGCTCCCACACAGAGTTTCAGTGGGATATTGCAGCCGTGACCTTTCTGCTCCCTCACCGCACACAAAACCGGTGGTGACGAAAGGACGATGAACGGCTTTCAGAAAATCCATGTGGGGGAAAAAAGGACCAGAAAAAATCAAAGGCCCCCTGACCAGGTCTGAATAAAAGAAAAGTGCTTTTCTTTCAGATGTTACAATAACCACGCAAGGCAGCAGCATTAACATCTAGTGCTTTTACAACACACTCATTTCACATAAAGGTCATCGAGAGTTGGTTAACAGGTCGTTTGTAATAGTTAATCCTGGTCTTTTTCCATCCTCTCTAATACTAATACTGAAAGAAAACAGTCATTTAGGAAGACATCATTCACAGAAAGTATATTGTGGTGTATCAAGTCCACTTCTTTGCTGATAAACCTTCAGTGGCTCCAGTGTTGCTAAAATAATTACACTACAATCAAGTCATCAGTTCCCATATAAACATAAAGGATATGATACGGGTTGATTATGGGTGAAGGCTTTCCAAAGCAAACTATTTAACTGACATAATAACTGGAATCCTCCTTGACATGAGGGGTAATCATGGAGCTATACATAGAACCTGCAGAGGATGAAGTGGACTGAGAGACCAAAGATGAGGAGGAGTAGAATCAGAGACACGCATGAAGAAATCTTTTGTTTTTGATTCGTGAAAAACAAAAAGCAAGAGGAAGAAATATTTTCTGTTTCAGTTTCAGCCTTTGTTCGCTGCAGCAGAGGCTTGTTGTGAGAGTGCAATGATTATAATTATCTGGTAGCCAGAGTTTTATTCCTGAACTGAAGACGAAAATACACACAAAGTGTAAAGTGGAGCTGTAGCTGATGTTTCCTTGATGCTCTACAGTTGAGCAGAAGAATGACGATGAGGCAAGTTTCATTAAATGTGGGAATATAATTATGAATGAATCATGCACATCATATATGAAGCATTTTGTTGCCGTAATTATGCTGAATTCCTTCGTTCTAGTTGCATCGTGCTTCTCATTGGACCGTATCCTTTTTGAGGCTGCATCAACATGCACATGCAGCACAATATAAGCCTACAGCGTGTCGCCGTGGATCTAGTGCTGTGTGCTTTGTGTAAGGAAGACATCTCCTTGTCCTCAGGTAACACCTAACATAAATATCTGCCCCGACAAGCTGCATTTGAATCATTACCACAGCAAGAACAATAAAGTTTGTGGTGGGGCTGCCAACTGCAATAAGTCTTCTCCGAGTCGGAAGTTTTCCTTAACTTAAGATGTCATCAGAAAGTGACCTCATCGCTGAGTAACCGTAAAGAAACTCATGACTGCAAAGACTTACGAGGGGGAACTCAAGGATAATGTGGAAGGAAAAAGCTGTGCAAGAAGTGGGAAACGCCACACATTTCTTTAAAAATGACTTTTTAGATGCTAAACAAAAATCAGCAGTCAGATATATAATCGCAAGCTGTTCATGACAGCGGGGGGGGGGGGGGGGGGGTCATCTCCAAGACGATGGGGGGAGAGCTGCTCATGAGGATCACAATTAGAAGAGCTGGTACTCCATCCCACCTCTGCTCACCCTCATCTGTTAGTTGCACACGAGTCTCCGTCTTTTCACCATCGACCCCCCCGTACTTCCTCAAGGTCTTCTCCACAGCACATTACTCTGTACGTGTGCCTTCACCTCCACCTCTTTATGACTCTCATCCTCCTGCTGTCATGGCTTCTTCCACGGTCTGTGATGTATTGATGTTTTACTTCCAGCTGAATACTACGTATCCACGTTTCTCGTTAGGGCAATAAAAATCCGCCACGCCTTGGAAAAGCTTTTGTCTTCTCCTGTTATTGGGAAGTCGTGTCGACAAAATAAGTGGCTTCAGAGAGAAACCGCATGGAACGAAGCATCATATTAGTGCCTCCTCGTCTGCCGCAGGCTAATAAGCAAACACTCTGCTATGAGCAGTGTCTACATGGCTGCAATAAGGAGGCATGCTGTCAACTAGAGACGCTTCTCTTCGATTTAGAGCACATTTACTTCTAAATATCCCTCTGTTCCTCCACTCTCTGCTTCCTTTGAATAGACTCATTGTTTCACTCCATTACAGATGTATCTTTGTATGCAACTTTCCAAACTAACAAATAAACGGGAGCTGTTGTCCATTATTAGACCGGATGCAGGCGGGGCCAGGTGATGAGCTGGGGTGCGTTTGCACGTTTTGTGGCTTTCAACATTTTCTGAGTGAAGGAAAAGCTTCCTCCCCATGTTTGGGTTGTTCTGCGTTTCATGTATGCTTTGATTATTTTTTAATGTCGACCCCAGGAAGAGCAGCTGCTTCGTGACGAAGATCTAACATAAAAGAACAAAGACCGATGCACAACATTTCACAACAGCATTTGCTCCTATTTGCCATGTGTGTACGAGCTGTGACGAGATGACGCAGCAACATATAAAACTCCACAGTACACTAACAGCAGTGCACCATGGGGCGCATTGTGCACCATCAAACACGGATTTGAACCTTCTTTTGCAATATGTTCTGAACTCCTGTGAGAACTCCGGCTGTACATGACGTTCAATGTGCAGTTTCTCCCTAAAACCAGTTCAGTTCATTGTGGGTGTGTTTGTGTCCGCAGCAGACAGAGAACAGATACGTACATTAATGAATTAAAAGCCCTGCACGTCATCATAATCAATTCATTCTTTGTCGTTTTCCATCCATCCCCAGACGCCCTCAGACTTTTCCTCCCTTCCTCCTCACCTGTCCCCACTTTCCTCATCGGTCCTCCAGTTATTGTTGGTCTCTTGCGTTGTGCTTTTATGTTCGAGCAGCTGTTGTCTGTATGTTCACCTGGACCTGTCTGCCTGCCTGTTACCTGTCTGTCTGCCCACCTGTACCTGTCAGGTGGCTTTTTTAACCTAGTTTAGTCATGTTCACTGCATTTTATTTTAATATTTTCTTAAAAAAAACTTATAAAAATGTATTTAAATGTATTAAAGTAATATGTGACAACATGTTTCAAAGATGTGAAATGCCTGCTTTCTTTTTAAAGCTCTTAAATATGCAGAATATGGACATATATTATCTTGTAAATGCACAATATCACCCGCTAACCCTGATGCTGAATCCCACAGTGAATGAATCACAATGCTTTCCTGTGTGTGTGTGTGTGTGTGTGTGTGTGTGTGAGGCTTAAGCAGCTCAGATTAAAACTCAGCCTTGGATGCTGATAATGCCGAAAAGGTGCTTCAGGGAGTAATTGTTTATTGTTTGAGGAGATTTCCATAATCTAAAGGCTAATTATGATGTTGCTGTGGATTCATCTGTGTCTGACTGCTTAATTCGGCTGATGGAGGGAGAGCGCTAAGCTATTGATCTGGGACGGTGAAGGTTACCGCCATCAATCACGTGCTCCGCTGCTCTCTGTTCTGGTGCCGACTGGACCATTGAACCTATTGGTTACATGTTGCAGGGAACACCAGGCACAAGCTCAGCCTCTGTGGTCCTCGGTCCCGGCAGCAGCTCCAGCTGGGCAGACACTGCAGCATTCAAGGGTTAAAGGTGACACGCTGTGCTCATTTTCAGGTTCATACTTTTATTTCGGGGGTCTTTTTTTTTTTTTTACATGTGTTAATGGTTTTTAATTTTGCCGGCTGAAATGACAACTGTCGCTGGTAGCTATTATCAGCTGTAGCTAGCAAGCTAACTTATGTTAGCTCCATGAGTTTGAAAACTGTCTCCAGCTGACTCGTGTGAAAATGAAAACCCTGCCAAAGGTCACCGTGGTGTAATGATGTAAAAACACTGAGGCTAACGTTTACATGTCCCAGGGACACAGTCTACTGTCTCACCTAGTTGACTAAACATGGAGAAGACATGGACAGCAGAGGACGCTCCCATTGTGCTCCACTGTTAACACCTCAGTACATCTGGGACTGGAACTGGATTACATTTCAAAACCAATACAACTGTTGAGCTCCTCCTGAGTCCAGACTGCAGGGTGATTATGGAGGAAGTTAAACCACACAGGCATGAAGAGCAAACTGCTCCCCTGGAAATGTCTCCTCACCTGGCAGACTGCTCAGTCTCTAACATGTAGCTCATTACACGTCAGAATTGTTTAGATTCATTGGTTAGCACGTTCAGTCGCTTGTGACAGATTGCAGCAGATCACACATAGTGAATGCAAACAGAGACTTTGGCTTGCACACCACTAAAAGTGTGTGTGTGTGTGTGTTGAAATGCCCCTGTGTGTTTCCCGAGGCAGATGGCTGACGGCGATGTTGATGCAACGTTTGTGTCTATTGCATGTATGTGTGGCTGCATGCGTGTGTGCTTTGGGATCATTGGCTGGGAGGTTTGCAGAGGCGTTCGGGGAGGTTCTGCCTGTTTGTTTGATTATTGAGTGACAGGAAGCTCAGGAGAGATGTGCCTCGCTAGTTCAGCTGGTGCCTCAGGGCATCAAGGTCGACAGGATTAGCATTTTAAAACTTCTGCTCCTCAGATCTCTGCGCGGAGAGAGGCGGTGGAGCGGCAGCAACCTGGTTGATTCAAAATTGGATCTTCTTCCTACTTTCAGCTCCTCCTCATCTCTTTGAAACGTGTGGTATAGATAGAGAGCGGAAGTTTACCTATCTCATTACACCACATCACACGGGGGAAACAGGACGGCTCACGCTAACAGGAAGCAATCGTTAGCATAGCTTCACATAGCTTTCCATAGCTACGCTTTGCTAGAATTGATCCACAGATATTTTTAGTATGTTAGAAAGACTGCACCTCTGGAACAAGGGTTCAGCACATTCCTGCAGAATTCATTCCAGTTTTAGTGAATGTGTGCGCCTCTTAAATGGGCTGAAACTCCGATGCTGATGCTGCTATCTAGTCCGGTCCATGTCCTCTGTGTGGATTATTGAAAATCCTCCAGTGTGCGAAGTGGGAGGGGCAGCTGGTTCCAGTTTTTCCTCCTCGATGTTCCAGTTCCAAATCTTCCTTCAAACAATATCTTCAATATAAGTTTATGCTTTGAAAACCGGTTTAAATAATTTCATGTCCATAATTTTGTCTCGGAGGACAGGTCTAAATACACTGTTGTTGCCATGGAGAGGGTGCTGGGCAACCATCAGGAGCAGTTTGGGGTTCAGTGTCTCGCCCACGGACATGAGGAGGTGGGGATGGAACCGACAACCCGCTCTACCTTCTGAGACACATCCGCCACAATATTTGACGTCTACCTTGAAGCTTTTATGTCCACAAGCTTGTACCTTCCACTTGTCGAGTTCCACGCCCGTCCAGGTCTTAGAAGTGATCCAACTGTGAGTCACGTAGCACTGGATCAAATCTGATCATTCAAAGAGTCGTTTTGAATCCCACCGAAGGAGCTGCTGTTCACAGTTCCTATTGGTTGGTTTGGGTGTTGTTGGTGGACTCCAGTGCAGAACAATGAGAAAAAGAAAAGGGCGAAGTGAGTGAACTGGGAAAGCTGCACAAACATTTTGATGCAAGAGCTTCCGTTTACTCAAATAAACACCTGGGGACATCGTTGGTTAATCTGCTTGTTGCAAAACTAAAAACATCACAGAACTTTTTGAATGATGTAAATGAGCTGCATGGGACCGCGCTGCGTCCGTTAGCCGGTTGAGCTATTGAGTCCCTCATGTAAACTGATTATAATTCTGTGTTTTGTTTCTGTAAGTATCGCTTTTAATCGAGAGATAAAATCTGCGAGCAGAAAAAGACATTTTACATATTATGTAATAAATTCTGTAGAGTGGACCGTGAAACAGCTTCATTTGAAAACAATCATGTTGTCTCGCGGGTGTTAAAAGAAACGCTGACGTACCCTGTCGGATAAACTGTTCAATCAAACCTGTCCTTGCAAAAATATCAACAGGACAAAGCAATTTGTTGAGCCGTGTTTCAGACAGAACCTCAGGAGGTTTCACACATTTGTATCAAGAAAATGTTATTTCTCAAGTAATTTAAGCTTTTTTTAGTTGTGTCTTTTTTAATCAAGTTCAATGAAAACACTTTGGGGGATTCAACACAATACAGTAACTACAAGGAGCTAATTAAAGAGCTGCCTGTGGCCAGAACCATTGATTATGAAATATCTTGCTGAGGCCGCTGGAACGTTCAGTAGAAGTCAATGATTCAAACTGAGATGCTGCATATCAACGTAAGTGATGACGAGCCAACGTTCTATGAAAGATGTGAATATCGTCTTCTTGAAGCAAAGCGCGTTAGCAGTCTGTCTGGTGGCTTTATAAGGTCCACGGTGTGGAGGCAGCGCCGATCCAGAAGGACTAATGTGAGAAGGAATGAATCGGTCCAGCACGTTCTGGGTTTTCCTCATAACTTTAGTCACAACAACACAGATCGGTTACATGAAGCCATGACACTCCTCTTCGAACCCCTTTTCTCCCTCCCCAGAACTACCGGCCGCCTCAGGAACATCAACACAACACCACTGCAAACGCCAACCATGTGCAAACAAGCAAACAAGCGTGTTTCCATCACACAATCTCACTCTAACACTAAGACTGGAATCAGTTTGTACTCGAGCATCACTCAGAGCCTTAATGAGAGCTGCCTCTGTACTGTGGCGGCAAATAAATGACAAACTCAAGGAACCTTCTGTCAGGACCGGCTGTGTTCATATCCCAATTTATTCCCTCTTCCTTATCCAAACCTGCTTCGCCTGTCTGCTGCTCTTCCATCCTGGTTCTGGGTGTGACTGTTTTATTACACACTCAATTTCACATGTTTCCACTGCTGGAGCAAATTAATGTGACAGCGGCATCTCATTTGACAGACTGCAGAAGATGATTCGCACAGTGGGAATGAAACTGCATTTTGCTTTAACACTGGAGAAGTGGTTAACAGAGAAGCTGACTCAGTGATGCCATCTATTCCACACAAAGTGTCGTGTTGATTCTAAAACCAGATTTATAGACTGTGAGAACAATAGTGGAGATAAATATTCTTTCAGTTGTTTTCAGATTTTGAGACCGAAAGTTTAAATATAGGCACATATAGTTGTTAGCTCCTTTAAACAAGAACAAACGCAGATTTCTGTATTTGATTTGAGACTTAAAGATGAAAAAGGTAAGTTAAAGGAGGTGCAATGTCTTCTGCAGCTGTCTAAGAGCTTTAGAGCATTTTGTACCGTAGAGCTAAAGTCTGAAGCTAAATGATTACAGACTGAGTCACAGCAACAGGGACTCAAACCAAGAACCAGAAGAAACAAAGTGCTCATGGAAACAGTCCCGTTTTCACACCAATGAATAGATTATTGACTTTATTAGAGGTTTCTTTACAGCGCCTTCTAGCATTGTTTTCAGCTCATTGTTTTAACTGAAGTGCTTTGGTTTCCTCTCATCAGCACTGTTTCAGGCCGCAGCAGTGAACAACAGTTAGTGATAGTGACGATAGTGATCTCTAACATCTAGCTCACACTGACGTATCGGTCAGAACTGCAGCTGGACCTCACGACGATGACAAATGTTCAGTTTATCTGTAATGATTCGGGGGCGGAGAATGGGCAGCTAAGGCCTGTCGGGTATATCAGGGATCTCCATTAACAGCTCTTTCAGACAGTTTCTGACAGTTGAGTGGCGTGAAATATATTCTTCAGAATTCCCCATTACATAGTACAATGTCCCTCTACAAATGTCCTGTAGCTGTAAAGAAACAGGAGAGTAAAAGTAGTTTCTGTGTTGCTGAACACATTTCACCTTCCTGCCTGCAGACGCTGTTTCCACTGAGCTCTTTCATTCAAACTACTTCCTGTCTCCTCCTTCTAATCCTAAACCCAAACACATTTCTCTCACTTTTGTGTTCTGAGTGCGTCATTTGCATTTTAACACACTGTCTGCATTTCACAACATTTCATCAGGTTGGTTTTACGAGTGCAGCTCACATCCAGGCAGGTATGTGTGTGTTCTCTCTTCCCTCCTGGGCTGAGCTCCTCTCACATACATGTATTTTCACACATTACCATACCATTATTGTATTTAATGATACAATTAATGCTCGTCATATCTGTCATGCAGGCCATTAGCAGCTCAGCCCCTCCGGCTTTCTGTCATTATGTTGCTGCAGAGCACAGAGAGCAGCTAGTGAGCAAATGATAAAAGCAAGCTGAATGTCAGAACAGAGGGTAACGGTTGAACGATTAAGATGTCAGGATGACATGCTCATTCTGCAGCTGCTGCTCAACTATGAAACGCAGATCCAGGATCAGAATAAAGCTATAAAGTCCAAGCGATCTACAAGTATTGAGAGGACAACCTGAGAGCAAGAATGAAGTAATCTCATGGAAGGAATGACTAACTGATTGGGAATCATTTCAAATTTGAGATGAAACATTTCAGACAACGGTCCTCGTGGCAAATGCAGAAGTAAAGAAATGGCCCTTTACTCATGAAGCAGATACCGATCATGATCCACATGTTCACTCTCCTTTAGCTCCGTGTTTGGTCTCCACCAACTCGTTCAGCTGCTAAATGCTCCACTTTCAGCTCTGTTTGTCTGCTGCTCTTTGCTCATCCTCAACCCAGTTTGTATTGACTGAACAGAGAGCGAGACTCTTCTTCATCTGTGTATTTGTTACTTTAAAGCGGCCTAAAATACATTTTTTTCCCACCTTAAAATTTGCTAAAACTTGCTTGATTGCTAGCATCTTATTTTCAACATTCTTCTCAAAGCTAATCATTTATTCTATAAAATGACAGAAAAATGTGTAAAATGCATATTGTGTTTATTCGTAATGATATAAAAACAACAAACTGTTGGTGATAAATTACCGTCGATCAATCGACCAATGGTTTCAGAAATACTCGAGTAAGTGTAAAAAATGTAGCTTGTGTGTTTACAGGCTTCCAACTATCACCGCTGATGCTTCTGTGACGATACTGGTGGGTGTAGACAGATTGGTTTAGCATAGCACAGTAACAGTGACTTAGCTAGTTTGATCGTTTCCTCGTGGTGTGAGCCTAGCTAGCTAACCAGCAGTTAGCTCATGGTTTCCTTCTTTGTTTCAGTATTTCAGAGCGTGTTTGCTGCCTGCTGCTGCAGAAAACCCGACTGAGACTGAACCAGGCGGAAAAACTACGAGTTAAAGAGTCTGAAAAGTTCTGTAGAGCTGCAGACGTGGTGGCAATTCTCTGTAGGCGAACATCACGGTCATTTATCTTTTGCAAGTTTAATAATTTACATTAAGATTAAGATGGAGGCTTAACCCCCGTCTGTCCAACCCAAACCTGTTTACTCCTTCCTGTCCCTCCACAGCCGCCACCGCACACAGACGAGCAGCGTCTGAACAGCCAGAACAGAACGTCTGGATTTGAGACAAAATGGCCTGAATGCTGAACACATCCAAACTGTCAGTGCGAGGCCTCAGCGCCGACCGCTGCACCTGCATACAAACATGACTGTGTAATTTGCATCTTAAACATATTTATTTCTGTATTTGTTCTGCTTATGCTGGACAAAATGGCCCCCGTACCACGTTTTGGTTTTTCAATTTGAAATGTGTGCCGTCCCTGAAAGCATTGATTGGAGATGATAAAAAGGTGTGCGATTCAACAGATATTTATCTCGCCAGGTCATTTCCCTTTCAATGTCAAAGAAGTGACATTTTCAAAATGCGGCTCTTTTCATCGCAGCTGGGATTTTATTGTCTGCATCAGTTAGGACCAGACGAGAGGCGCTTGTCTGAAATTATCCCATCATGCTCTGCTAGACTGACAGTCCTTAAACAAAAGCAACAAACTGCTGCTCTGAATCTGTGATCTGTGCTGCAGCTGAATCCTCCGACAGGCCGCTCCTCCAGACGCATGTGAACACATTGCTAAGAACACTAAGAGAAAAACCTGAGTGTAAAATGATTTGAAACCCAAGAACACCAGAGTGGCCCCTGCTGGCCCCAAGTACCCTTCTGGTTGGCTCCGGTAGTCCCAACACCCCGTCCACACAGATGTCTCAGCGTTCCCAGGTCGTTTTACAGAGACCTCGGCGAAACACATCTCTTCTTCTTCATCATCCTCTTCTCAGTTGGCAACAACAACACTGCTTCACAGCAAACGTCCAGCGTGAGACAGACAGACAGTTAATGACGACAGCTCTGCTGAGTCTTCGGCTATATTGACATTTAAAATGAGCGATCAGAGGAAGTTGTCTTTGTCTTAACTTTACTGCCCCCACAGCCCCCGACCCTCACTGGGCAGCTTACATCATTGTTTTGTCAAAGCTCAGTCTGCCTACACTCTGGAGGCTGTGGAGGGAAAGCTGCTGTAGTCTGGGCGGAGGGATGGACGTACTCTACGTCCACCGTCTCATTAACGGACTCCAGCGCAGACGTCTGCACCCGCGGCATCTTTCTGGCAGAGCTGTTGACTTGAGACTGAACTCAAATGAAACTCACAGCTTGAATTTTATTTGATAAAAACTGTATTTTCACAGCATTGAATCCGTCTCATAGTGCTTAAAAAATCTCTTTATATATATTTTTTGATGTATCTGATTAAATATGATGCACCACACAGCTTGAATATTAAAGGATGAGTCTGATGTTATTGTCAGCAGCTCTCATGTTCAGATCCAAACCAACCTGTCAGTCCGTCTCTCAGTCCTGTCCCACTTCCTGTCTGTGGCTCTCAGCTCTCAGCCCATTGGTTCCTACTGAAGACGTGAATCTTCAGAACACCTCACAAATATATAGTTTCGTGTTTAAAAACTATTTTCAGCAGCAGATGGATCCACATGTGGTGCTCTGCGGAGTATTTGGGCAGCAGGATGTGTTTTTTGAGGCAGGGGTGAGTTTTTGTCCGCAGGCAGTTGGTTTTTACAAACTCAGTACAGAATCCACTGATGATGAAAACACCCACCACACTTGTGTTTCTGTAGCTGACAGGCGTGTTGCTCAGCGCCCTGAAGGTGGGAAAGGAAGGTGCTGTCTTCATGCAGTGGGACAAGGGAGGTGATACTGAAATAAACAGCAGGGAGACGCTGCTTATTGCTGGACATGAACGCAGCACCGGTCCTGTGTAGAAGTCTGGCGCTCTGCATGTGGTCGTCTCACAACCAGCAGGAGGATTCAGGGTTTGCTGGATTATTGGCGGCGGTTGGTCTTTGAATGGAAAAGCTAAATATAGAATATCATCAGCTTTATACCTTAAGGACTATTCATCGAAAGGACTTCAGGCCTGAATACATGACTACATTAGTTGTGTTTTGTGCTGCACTGAAGGACTGTAGCTGCTGCTGATGTGCTGCTTTGACCAGATTTTTTTATTTTCACTCCTGCTCCTGGGAAACGGTGCATTCAACAGACAGGAAGTCAGTCTGGGGGAAACTGAAGGTACATTTCAGGCAGGTAGAAGTCATAAAGTCTTAACTCACACAGGCAGCCGGCGCATTTGAACAATCCCACTTTCTTCTTCTTCTTCTTCTTCTTCTTTAGTATTTACTCTTTCATGAGCCCATCTGAAAAGATAAGAGGGATCCAGAGTGGGAAAGGCCCAGCAGGGGTGTTGGCAGGAGTTTTACCTCAGGTTAGAAACGTTGTTTGGTTTCACAATCCAGGTTTTTATGTGAGCTGCGGTTTCTCTTCATTTTTCATTTTATAGCAGCAGAAAAACAAAAACAACGATCATTGAAGTGTTTGGCTGAGAGAAACGTTTTAAACAGCAGTTTCCTGGGTAAATATACTGCTTTGTTTACAGTACTACGATACAGTACTACTATAGAGGACTTAAACTCCTGTTGCATGAGACAACAGGAACTAAAGAGTACACTTTATTGAGCTGAACTCGGTTCAGACTGCCGAGGCTGATGGGTACTGTAGTATTTTGAGCCATTCACTACCGACGGAAATATGTGTCGCAAACAAAGTTGGAACATGAACAGGTAGGATTGAAACTTCAATGCTGAAGAATGTTTCATTTCTTGTTGATTGCTGAAGGAACCGTCGCGTGGTTTCAGACCTCTGCATTGTCACCAGACTCCGGCTTGTTCACAGAGATCTGGTGTTGTGCTCATTGACGGACGTTTTCGCTGGCCGGAGGAACAATTGACTGAATTTAGAATGGAAATGTCATTTTTCTACACAGTCAGCAAAATCCATGAAAAACAGCGCCTGGAAAATGGCCACAAAAATGACGACAAGCGCTGGTGACAAAGACGTGAACTTAAGTAATAACTCTTAATCTGCGTATTTCTGTGATTGTCATGTAACACATTCACACAACGTGTCGACTGACGACGCAGGAAGGGTGTCGCTTGCTACTGCCCAACATGAACACGATGTCCGGCTGGATGAAGTGCACCTTCAGCAGTGATTACACGCCTGGCCAATCGCTGCGTGACGTGCGCGTCAGTTGTCAATTCCGACGTCAAAAACTTGTGGCAGGGAGGAGGTTTCAGGTGCTGTCCGACGATTCGACAAGCACTTAGTGTGAAACATACTGACACCTTCGTTTATAATTCCTCCCACATCAACTCCAGACCGGGAGCGAGGGTTGAGCTGTCTGACAGATAACGTCCCCAGAAATCCATATTCAACTATTCTTCTGTCTGCTGTTGCTCTCTACAGAGCGGACAGGTCGGTCTCCAACAACCTGGTAGTAAGAAACAGTATTGACTCAAGACCCCGAGCGGATAAATACTCTGTGGTTGCCACCTGCTGAGAACACCCAATAATAAACACCCTGTTTGAAGTGAGATATTGCCTCAGTATTAAAGAGCTAATGAATCTGATTGCCTTTAATACTAACTAACCTTCCAGCACAGGTCTTTAATTATTTCTGCTGTACTTCAAACAACAAACTGGCTCCATCCAGCCTTCAGTCAGAGCGTGTAATTCACTTCTCCACAGTAACATCCACTCCTAATCTACTTCATTCATCTTGAAAGCTTTTAGCACAAAATAAAAGCTTGAATATATTAGTGTTTACAGCATGGATGCCTTTAATGAAATAATATTAGGTTTACATATAAGTTGGTAAAATACCCAAATTCGTTGAGTATCAAACTAATTTCTTACTGAATCTTAAATGAAATAAATAATGAATACATAAATCTGGCAAAAGTTAGTATTGATAGTGTCAGTTCTTAGAATGTCAATCTTTGAGTTTGTGCTCATTAAATTCATTTTGAATAAAATTTGTATTTATGAGAAAGATCTTTCTCCTGCCAGCAGCAAACTTCAAACTCTTATGAACACATTTTCAGGAGATGTGATAGACACATGGATTTTCTTGCTGATCTGCATCTCAGATTTCCACCATTAGCAGTCTTAAATATTTCAACTGCAACTATGAGACCAAACAAAAACTGATTCCAACATGGAAATTGAACATTTCAGTGCAGTCTGAGATGAAAGATACGGTACAGCAGCTGGGAGGCACACTGCTGCTTTGTGGGGTTCTACATTCAAACAGGGAGAGAACGTTCGATGCCTTGAGAAGCAAACGCTGCTGTTGCGAAGCCAAACAAAGTGAAGTTACTATAGCTTAGCTTAACAGCAGCAGTTCACGTAGTGTGCTCGTGTTTTTCTAAGCAAAGAAATCACAGCGTTCAAAAACACTTTGTACGCAGCCTACATCAGAAAGCTATCACCTCACGCTTCATAATGTTGTGACCACGGATTGTTCTACGTTCAGTCTGCTTCTGGTTCAGACCTACACAAGCCCTGTTTACAGCAGGAGTCCTTCAGACACTATGTTCTCTGACATAACACACACTCCATAGATTCAAAACGTTGACCTGCAACCAGAGCTTTGAACTGATCCAGGTGAGTTCACTGTAATTGTAGTATTGTTTATTTCTCACTTCTCTGTTCTCTTCATAAACTTTACTTTTCTTTAGAAAACCTTGAGAACAACATCTTGCTGGAAGCGTTTGAGATAACAGATGTGTATCACTGACTGACGGTGACAAATCACCACGTAATGACGTGACACAAAATGCTTCAGACTCATTTTCAGTTTCTTATCGAAACTCTACAAATCCAAAGAAAGTCGAGTCTCCAGAGACCCGATAAAGTTTATGAAGAACATTCGTTTTTTTTCATTTTGACACGGAAACATTATTTAAAACAAGTAGTTTGAGGAATAAAAGGAACTTGGATTAGACGGGTTTGATGTGGTCCCGTGATGCATTTAAGGGTTAGGTAAGAGTTTCTGTCAGGAATGATGTGTTTGAGTGCATCACTGAGGACTTTTGTGCTCCGTCACTGTTTCATTGGCACTGAGTTGCTTCACAGCAGCATTCACGCTGTAAGTTGCTCCGAAGAATTCCAAGTTTGTGACTCACTCAAAACCATAACTGATGTACGATAATTCAGAATTAAAACTTGTTCTGTCAGCAGTGTGATTCTGCTACATCAGGCTGTCCGAGCCTTCATCTCTCTTCAGATCCTCCTCCTCCTCCTCCTCCGACGATGATGATGAGAGGACGCTCTGTTTGCTCAGCAGCCGTCTGATCGCCGGCTCCGATCTGACTCTGAGGGCTGCCAGAGGAGGAGATTAATGGAACAACGTTCTCCTTCACAGCGATAAAAACGCCCGTCGTGCCCCTCAGCTCTTCTTGGAGGCCGTATCCAAATGGATCTGTCGCAGTTTTGTGGAGATTAGATTAAATTTGGTGGTAATGTGATGCCATTCTGTGAAGAGAGATAAAGTACCATCTGCTCTTCTCTCCCATTTTGTGTTCTCTCTTCCCTCTGCAGGCTCTCATCACCTTCACGCCCCCACAGACGCTTTTCCCTCCCTGTATTTTCTCACCCGTAACTCTTGTGTATTTCTCTCTTGTTGTAACTCATAATTAAATGTGTCCTCTTTCAACCCTGCACTTCAGGCTGCATAATGTCCCTTGAGTATGCACAACTTTCTGTATCTTTCCGAGTTATTCTCCTTCCTCTCCCAGAGACTGAGTGGTGGGCTGCAGCGAATATAACTTCCACCCTCTCTGCTGTGAGCTGCCGGTGCTCTGCAGAAACCTGGTGGGCGGTGTAGGCTCCAGTCTCCTGCTGCACTCTCACTGTTTGTTTGTCTTGTATGGATTCATTGAACATTTCTAACCATGGAGGAGAAGCTGCTCGCTGAGAAAGTCAACAGGTTAACCTCTCCGAGTCATCCTCGTTCCTTAATTCATTCACTTCTGCAGCCCTGAGAGCAGTAAGACTCGGGCGCTCGTGCTGGTGAGGTTGGACGCAGCTTTATTCACTCGTCTGATTGTGATACTCTTCACGAGTGAAAGAAAAACGAAATCTTGCCGATAGTGCGGAGCACAGAATCACAGGTTCATTGGGGCTGTTGTGAAAGCTGTCAGTCAAACAACTGGCCCGAGACCAGCTGAAGAGAAAGGTCTCAGTCCGCTCATACGTTCATAAATGTAGCTGCCTGCACCAGTTCTGGAGGACTTGCTGTGCTGTTCCAGGTGTCCGGTGGACTTCAGCCTATTAATGAGTTTCAGGCTATTCTGATGTTTTGGGGTAAAATGAGGTGAGAAGTTCATGATAGGAAAATAAATGTCGGCATTCAGGGAGGTGGACCTGTCTGAAGAGTGCCTTTAATTGTTTTATGGAGGTCTGCTTGGGGTCCTGGTCCTTGTTATTCAAACCAATAGATAATACCACCATCTTTGCGGATGGGTTGACCGGTGTTTTCTCACAGGTCTTCAGGAAGTTGTGTATGTTAACACCCTGTGGATTGTTGTGGGCTGGAATTTGATTAATGTTAGAGTCACCCAGAAGCAGTACTTTTCTATGGGGTCTTAGGTGGTAGGTGGGTCCAAATTTGGTTGGGAGGGAGGGGGTGAACTGTGGTGTAGAAGACTCTGGAAGGTTGTGGCCCAGGTCTGTAGGTGCGCTGGCCTCTGGGGAAGCCCGGCCAGGCAACATGGTCCTGTAAAATTGTGGAGTGGAGGTTTCAGATTGGGCTCTTTGAGTGGTCATGATGGTCCTCGGAGTCCCGCTCATCAGGGGCATTCTCTGTTCACTCAAGTTAGTTTGTTTTTGCTTTGTATGGTTTAAAAGGATTTGTTGCCCGGCGACCTGCAGGGGACAGACCGAATGGAGAAACTGTATCTTTGGTTATTACAGATACGTTGGGGTTTTTATATGGTAGTGATTTATTCAATGCTTTGAGATGGTGGTCTGCTGTACCATGGATGATACATGGACCTGGCTCTCTACCTCCAGAGTCCAGGGTTAGGAGGGTAGTTAGGATAAGTGTCCAGGAAATGAATGTAAGTCAATGTGATGTCCACACGACTATGTGAATAAGCATGGGAGAGAAGTAAATAAACACTAATGCTAATACTGCTAACTCCTAACTCTGCTACTAGAGACAAGGGTCACCCCCAGACCCTTACAGGGGGGAGCCGTCCCAATGTGGGCTTAATCCTTTCCTAAGCTGCTCCCCAACTCTAAGGACCCTAACATTGCTCAATATCTATAAAACAAATCAGGTGCTTTAATGGTCACTGCCCAAACATTTGTTTCCAGCATCTCTTCCACACGAGGGTCATTTCTCCAAATCATCCATTTTCTGTCTACTGACTAATCATTTCAGCACTAACGAATTCCAGTGGGGACATTTTTCACTGTGGCACTCAGTCCTTATTGTCCCAGAACAGTTTGGTTTGCAAACTTAATTTTTGAAGGCCACACATCTCAACACCTGGCCGGGTCATCACTGAGACACTGTGGAGGCATTTTAAACTTGGACTTGGATTCAGCTGCCCTTGTCCCAACCTGTTACTCATTGATTATGCACATGAAGTCTCTTTTCTGTGGATCTGTACAGTTAGCCCCCCCCCCGCTGTCCTCTGCTGTCCACCTGAACATCACGGTGGAGTTACAGCAGCGTCCAGATGGGCCTCCGACCCAGAGGAAAGGGCACATCGGCGTTAAGACAGCACGCTAAGAGAAAGCCGATACACAGCAGCAGTGACATTCACACAGAATAAGTGCAGCTTTCATGGTGTGTAATGGGATTATATACGGGTGTGAAAGGGTGAGTGGAGGACTGTGCAGACAAACTGTTTAACAGCAGCTTCACTGAGCAACACAACGCTGACCAAAGCAGAAAACATCCAGCCAAGACACATAAACGTTACACATTCATGCTGTCTGAATATCTGGTTCTTCTTTCTTTAAACTTTATTATTTTTATGAGGTAATTAAACTGCAAATTCTGGTCACATTTGAACTATTCAAATTGCATGAATGTGGTTGATTCCTTCCCTGTATTAGGCTTCATCATTTATAGCATCTCACAGGCTGAAACTCTGACAAGGTCAGTACATCAAATCAACTCTTATTATCAACTGTTAAATTCGTCTTTAATAAGAAAACTCACATTATTACAGCGGATATTTTGTTAATGTTGAATGTTCAGAATTTTTAGGAAGTTATTCTTTTTTTTTTAATACGCCCAATATTAGCAGAGAAGATTAAATTTTCCTGCTTTAAATGAAGATCAAAACAGTTTTTCAGTCTCAGTTGGAGACTGCATGGGGAGGCTCACCAGGCGGGCAGAGAAACTCAGTGGGGGACACATGTAGACCCTCAGACGCTCTTCATCTTTGTCATGCACTCATTCACCTCGTCAACTTCAGAGTTCAGCACAGTATGTCACACTTACAAAGCCACTTAGGGTTGGCTTTGTTGGTCTGGACGACGATGTCCTCCAGTCTTTCACCGGGAAGAGCGAGCGATTCATTGAGCTCCTCTGGAATCGCAGGAATCTTTCCCTCGCCAAGGTCCAGCAGGTATTTGACTAAATCTGCTTCATCGTTTTGCTCTCCAGCAGCCTGTCTGATCCTCATGTTTTCAGTAAGATGAAGAATCCTCGAGGTTCCTCCACAAGCTCTTCAAGCACCTTCCCGCTATGTCAGTGCTGCGACCATGAGGCACGACGGTCAGGATCTGCTTCCAGTCACCGCTGAACACCATCATGATGCCACCAAAAGGCATCTCTGCACCGCAATGTGTCTGGCACTTGGTCCACCACCATGATGGCATGTTGTGCTCTGTCTTGTGCTGGATGACGTGTGGAATTCGAGGCTGAATGCGAACTGGATCAGGGTCAGGAAGGCTGAAGTTCTCTCTCAGTGTAAAGCCATGCCTCTCAACGTGGTTCTTCACTTGACTCACAATACCCTCACCCGGCTCATTATTCCTGCTGCATGCATGTGTCACAAAGCGGGCGATACAGGGAGCAGCGATGGGACCCGGAAGCAGGAGAAGGCTGTCTTCTGTAGATGTAACAGTAATATGTGGTCTGAAAGGGTTAAAAGGGATTTTTTCATTTCAATTCGACTTTAATGAAAAAAAAGATGTAATTGCAACAAACATTAAAGTAAAAAGAGTACGTTTCTGTCAGGCTTCTCTAATTAACTACATAAAAACAGCCCTGCTCTCTCTGGATCAACGTAAAAGTGTGTCACTTGATTTAATGACACGAAGCCATACAGATAAATGCATTTCATCCAGCCAGACTATGCCCTCCTCATACAGAACATAATGCCTTTTTTAAGTTGATTTAGTTGCTGTGTTGTGAAACACTGCATCTCCATAAGTTAATGTTGTATTTTCTTAAATAAAATGAACCAGAAAAAAACAAAACAAACTTGTGCCGTGTCCTTGTTGTAAGTTGTAAGCAGCAGCTCTTTGCTGTTTAATTCAGTCCCACAGACTTCCTCCCACTGGTTGAACTATCAGACAGCACAGTGTCACAACTCCCTGCTTTTGTTTTCCTTCCTCTCACACCTTCAGGGCGTTGAGCGTCATGTCGGTCTGGTGGGTCTTTTCACCGTCAGCAGACTTTGTACCGAGCCTGTAAGGACCGACGGCCTGCGGAGGGAAACTCACCGCCGCCTCTTGGAGGAATCAGACACTTTAGCTGATGTTTAATGCGGCACGACGGCGCTCTGAGGCCTCAGCAGAGACATTCAACAACAACATGTCGGGGAAGGAGAAGTCAGGGAGCACCAAAGTCATTAGGACACATCATCTGGGGACGATGAACAGTTCTACCAAATGTGTCCAGCTACAGAAAGGTGCTGGTTTATAGCAGCACACGTTGAGCCACAATCGAACCAGAAATACCTCAAACTAAGGAGGCAGGCTGCTCTCCAGGTTTTATTAAGCCATTAGATAAGACGGTTATTTATCATAACCCTGATTCTATGAGTAGATATAGGCGTCATCACGCAGAATTATTAGTAGAAAACTATGCAACTTAAAAGCCCATGAGGTAAATATTACAAATCAGCAAAATTAAAAAATACAGCAGTCTTTTGTTTTGTCTTATTTAAAAGTAAAAAGCAGCATTTAAAAAAAAATCTCAACCTGATCTCAACCTGATGAGTATCCCTCTCAAAAAAAGAGTTTGTTTATTTGTTTTCCTCGACAGACGGTAAAGATGAGTTGCATCTCATCCTCCTCATCCTCCTGCCCTCTTCTCCTGAGGCCGGATTTCAACCTGTGACACAGCGATTACAGTACAGGCTTTTTAAGCTTCAGCCAGACGGTGGCTTTTTCTCTGACAGTCCTCCTCTTCCTCCTCTTCCTCCTGGTTTAAACGGCAGCAGAAAGCTCAATAATCTGACAATCTCTGCGGACATTACTGGTTCTGGCCAGAAGGCAGGTGCCTTAATTTCCAGTAACGGGCAGTTATTACTGAACAGATCTTCTTAAAATGGAGTAGGTAATGGCCCATGGTGCTTTGGGTGGTCGACTAAGCTGCCTATTAGAGCTTAATGTGATTTACGCTGCAGAGACGGAGAATGGAGGTACAGCAGAGGAGAGGAGGGCTAAATCGGGAAGAGGAGAGTGCTGCTATCTGTGTGGATTTGTGTGAGTGTGTTTCAAATGTGAGCAGGAATGAATCCATGAAGGAATTTAAATCGAATGTGATCTGCTTTTCTGCAAGTCCTGCTGGAAAGAAGGTTGTACAGGAGAGGGGAACGAATCGTGAACTGGGAAGAAGAGTACAGTCGTGTGAGAGTTTCTGTGTGTGTGTGTGTGTGTGTGTGCGTGTGTGTGTGTGTGTGTGTGCGTGTGTGTGTGTGTGTGTGTGTGTGTGTGTGTGCTTCGTGAGTGAGGATTAATCCCTGAAGTCAATTTCATGACTTGCGGCAGTAATTCTTCTCTGCATAATCTGGATGAGAAGCAGGAAGTTGTGTCGTGTGAGAACTCTGGTGGCAGAGCTCGGCACCAGTTTAACCAGTTTAAGAGTGCACGGTGACACACGTGACCACAGCCGGCCCCCGGCTGTACAGTCTGTCTCCCTTTATATCTTCAGTCAGACATTGGGGGCCACAGCGTTATGTTCTCCCTCACACTTAAAGCTAAATAGGAAATAAGAGACAGATCAGTTCACAGGTTCATAAAAGGAAGACATATTTTCTACTTTATATTGGGGGGGGGGGGGGGCTAATGACAGTCCCATCAGCCTCAGTTGTACTCTGCTGCTAACATGCTAAATTAAGATGGAGAAGACTGTGAACGTGGTATATATCATACCTGCTAAACCAGCGCGCATGTTAGCATGCTGATGTTAGCATTTAGCTGAAAGCAGCGCTGCAGTTTATCCACAGGTTTCTTCAGATGAACTGATAGAGTGATGAGAACCATGTTGACGGGACGTTCTGAGCCTCACTATTGACTGTAAAATAAATAAAATCTAACTTTGGAAATCCAAACTCAGCCCGGGGAGTGAACGTCCGACAGACAGCAGAGACACTGACGCCACGTTGTCATGAGTAAAGACTGTAAGTGGAGCCAGGTCAGATAAGACATGTCCTTTTTCTTTTTTAAGATGCTCTTACGAGTAGGTCGGAGTCGCTCGTTAATCTGCCATCACTTCTACGTGTCTTCAGTTATAATGCTGCGGGGAAACACCTCTCAGGCTTTAAGGGGTCCGGCAAATGGGTTTTATGATCATTTTAGCCTTAAGATGCTTTTTGGAAACAAGGCCTTGGTCATTTTGACAAAACAGTTGTTAGCGACGGGAGCAGCTCAGCTCCAAATATACAGCTGCTTTAATTCTTATTTAATTCTTGTTTTTATTTAATCCTTTTTATACCGTGAGGTCGAGATTCATCTCCAGCCCTCTTCTTTTTAACCATCTTCTCTTTTCAGACTCTCGTACCTGCACGATTCACCACAGAGAATTAACATAGAAATCTGGAGTCCCTCCACGCAGCTCGACTGCCTGCAGTGATGGAGACTCCAGGCGTCCAAGCAGAGGTCACCTTCAGCTGCCCGCCAGCAGCTTTTCCTCCCCGCCGCTCCTAATCCAACGTTAATTAACCAGAATCTGCTCGTTAGCCAAATAATCCATCAAACGGCCAATAAGGTTTAGGAGAACGCGCTGAGGGAGACGCTGCTGCTCAACTAAATTCAACTTTTACTCAACTATCATGTCCAGGTGGTTTATTTCAGAGCCGGAGCTCTCTCATCTTTCCTTCTTTTACTTTCCATCGTTCCTGTTTTCCTTATTTATTTCCTTCTCACAGTGAAAATGTTGCTGTTATCCTGTATGTTTGAGATATTGTTTGTCCTTTTGTTTTGAGAGCCAGCAGTTAGTATTTGACAGGTTATTTCTTTGGTTTATTTACTGTTTATAGACTATATACAGACTATATATAACAGTTTCTATCATCATTCAACATTCAGAGTGTGTAACAGTAGCCTAACTCTTTGTAGAGGAAAACCACCCAAATTGTACAAAAACTAGGCCAAATCATCACAACCTGCCAAACACAATCTTTACCCGCTCCATTAAACTGGAAACCGTCCAATGTGGCAACACTGATCCCACGTGGTACAGATGCGCGTTGTGATTCGCTAACTGAATAAGACTCAACATAAAGTAACTTTTCCCAACAAATCTAACCCAAGTTTCCAGCACTGAAGGTGAAAGTCTCTGCTGACTCACCCTCCAACATCCACACCCTTAATTTCCACTTCCTCTGTGTGGATCTGCTCCTCTCTCCCAGCTGCGTCTCCTCCACCTGAACCTTCCTGCTGTGGGAAAATGAATTTCTCTCACTTTTAGTGCGCGGTGCAGGTTATTTGCATTTTCAGATATGGTGCTCATTTCACAAAATTTCATGGGACCGGGTCGACGAATCAGCAGCAGGAGGTCGAAAGTATCACAAAGCTCATTTCATTCAGAATTCACAAAGAGTGGAAAAACTTGAGGAGCAGCCGAACTTTTAGCGAGCTGGTTTTGTTACACTCGTAGTCGGCAGGTTATTGCTTGGAAGGTCGAAGCGGCTCGGCTGCGTGTGTGCATGTTAATGTACCAAACGAGCTACCGAGCTCTGCGGAGCGCCCGCTGATGATAATTTTATCCACTTGAAAGGATATTTGGAGCATGGAAGGTAGAATCATTTTCTTAAAAAAAATCCAGGTTCCAAGGTCGGTGTTTCCCCCTCGAGTGAGCATCACGCTCGCACCTTTTCAACCTCTCGTATTCAGACGGAGCGCCACAGGCGAGGGCACCGCGAATACCAGGAAAGGCTGTGAGTCTGCCTTTTCCATCCCGCCCTGTCAAGCGGCCTGACCGGGGAATCAGGCAGCGATTAGTCTCCCCTGAGCCGCACATGAAGGACGATCCACCAGCCTCGTCCTCATTAAGTCTCCATTAGCAGGAGTGTAATGGATTTTTAATGAAGGGGGGAGACACAAACACAAAGACGAGCTCGACTCGACCCCGACATCAGCAGGGAGCTTTGCCAATCATCACCCTGGATCCTCCCCCGCCTCCCCGTCTTCTGCAGCTGTCCTCTGAGGGACAACAAGATCCAAGAACTTAAATTTCAGATTTCATGAAGGTTGTGTTTTTCATTTAAATATTTTGCTTTCAATCACTCACATTCAAAACTCTGTTCACTTATTATTTTCTGTGAACCTTCTAAGTAAAAGAAAAGAGGTTGAAGAAAAACACAAATCCCACTGACGCATGTTATTTTGTGTGTGGACGCTGTTTTTCTTCCATTTAATCTCTCATTAGCAGTTTTGTTTTCTCGCTCTTTGCCGACTGGCAAATTGTTTTTATGTGGCTCAGACGACACTGATGAGAACTCTGGAGAATCAGAAGCAATCAACTCCTCTTTTTAGAGGAGTGTTGTTCGTCCCCCGACTGTGTCGACTCCCATTACACGAGTCCGACAAACACCATTAAGATCCTTTTTTTGTAATTCGCAGCACTGTGATAGGCCTGGCTGGAAAGTCATTAAAGCTGCAGCAATCAAAGTGAGGAGTTTAATCACTTAAGCAGAATCACAGATGAGATTCATTCAAAATCCTGGAATGTTACAGACACAGATTTACATTTCTTTTTCTTTTTCATGCCGTTTTGAAAACTGTTTGAAGAAATTTAAAAATTCTCAGCTTTGGATAATTTGTGTCTCACAAAAAAGTTCCATTACTTCTATCCATTAATATGCAAATAATAGCAGCCAGTTCATTATTTTCAAAATGTAAATACAAACAAATAAAATATATACACGGAAAATATAAAGTATGTACAAATTGTGCAGATTTATTATTATTCATGTTGTCATGGTTACTAAATTCAGGGAGGAGACAAACACACACACACACACACACACAAGGCGAGCAGGTAGGATGAAATGTACTGAAGGCGATGGTCAAGAACAGGAAACAGGAAGGAAGTCCGAACCGACAAACCAATCCAAGAGGGCCCGACTGGGGGGGGCAGGTCAGGGACAGGCAACAGGTAACATGACAGCAGGGACACGTACAGCTGTCTGGATGCAAAAGTTATCAGCAACAGTGACCATCTGGTCTGACTGTGGAAAAGAAACTGGTACATGTCCTCACAGGTGAGCAGGATTGATGGGGGGAGTCCGAGGGCATCTGGTGGGCAGGTGGAGAGCAGAGATGCGGGGGTCTGGGGACACACCGAGGCAGATGTTGTTACACATGTATTATCGTTTTGTTGGATTTAGAGCTGCAGTTTTATCTCTAAGGCACAGAGACCACAGCTGCAAGTCTGGTTTATCATCTGTGAAATAAAGAATTTAATTTGACATTAAAAAGTCAACAGCCGGCACTTTTTTGTTTCGCTAAATCACTTTGATAAATAATAATCAAATTTCTATACATTTCAAATTGCACAGATTTTGCTTACTGATCGTTTTGTTTTTGCCAAATGTCAAAGAAAAGCTAAGTACAGCAGCTGTGTTTCTCTCCCTCATATATATATATATATAAATATATGTGAATTCATCATGTGTGAAATGTGCTCCACATACTACATGTGAAATATCTCATCGCATGATGTGTCAGAAAGTCTTCATGTGATGAATTCACATTCATGAGCCTCTTTTTGTAAGCAAGCAAACTTTATTACTATAAGCTTTTAAAAAGTTCTTCACAGAAAGAAAGAGAGGGAGGCAGAACAGAGAGAAGACAATATGTGAAACAAGGAGAAGGAAATATAAAGAAAGGTCGTGTTTAATTACTTACTATTAATTAGAGTTTCACGGTCACATCTACAACTTGCATGTTGACGTTAACGCTGTTTACAAGTGGGAACTGTGTGTTGTTACAAATGTTAACGTGATTTTGAATGAGATTACTACTGTTTTTGTAGGTTAGACGTCTTATTCAGGACCTGAACTATCCAATTTCTCCAAACATTGTTGTGAGACATAAAACCTGCAGCATCACAGTGGAGTGTCTTCCCCACCTGCACCTCATAGTAATTAACAGCTATTGATACCATTGAAAAGCTTTTAAACTCACAGCATTTGATTTAAAGGAGTAAAGACATCTGCTTAATTGCTGCCTCCTAAAGGTCAGTTTTAATTAATGTTGTGACTCCATAATGCAGATGTGATTATCAAAGAGTTTCACTCAGCATACTAAACATGCAGAAATACCACCAGAGATTTTAGAGTTTTTCTTTGTGAGAGGTGTTTGTGCCTGACCTGAGCACATCAGACACCAGCGGTGCACAAAGCTAATAAAAGAGGCAAATCAATCACAATTACCTCCAGGAGAAAGACATTTACAGTAGCTTAGACCCAAGCCTGTGCTCTAAATGAATGGAAAATTGATGGGAGTGCAAGGTCAATCACTCAGGATCATCTGCTTTGGTATCACTCTGCTCTGCAGGCACAAAGGCTCTGCTAACGCCGATGAACACACTTTTACATCAGAGGATATGAAGCTTGAACTCTTTGTACACAACAGCTTTTCACCTTGAGACGGATTAAGTTGAAATAAAAAGCTCAATTTGATGGAAAAATATGAGGCCAAACATCTTCACAAGTCAGTCCGTCCGACTGTATGAGACAAAGATGTGGATATAATTGATCTGCAGGGATCAATACAACGTCTTTACTGTGACTGCCAATTAGGAGCAGGGTTGGGTACCGAACTCTGTGGGTTTAAGGGTACCGACCAAATGACGTCAGAGCTACAGAGTATTGATTCACATTAAATCAACGTCCCGGGGGGGAAAGTCTATATAAATCTTCATGTTCCCCTCAGGATGAGCTGTAATAACTTTGCTTTGATTTTTCATCAGCGCCATCATCAGGTCAACATGTTAATGTGTCCAATACTTTGGTTTATGACCAAATTCTAATGACATTCCCATCAACCTCAGCGCTACTTAGTTTAGCGTGTTAACATGCCAACATTTGCTAATTAGCACTATAAACCAAGATGTCATGATGGCATGAGCAAGTTAGCATTGTTAGCATGCTGATGTAACAGCAGCCTACAGAGCCGGCTCAAGGCTTTTCTTAAGTGTACTGTTTCTCATTTTTACACACACTAACACAACAGAAAGAAACATAGCAGGACGCTGATTTAAGTTAGCTCATTGTCAAAATGACCGTGGACACGATGAGCAGCTCAACGTTGTATTTATATGCATATGTAGTCTTTGGCTTTATAGGGGAACACTTTGCAGACTGTCCTGTTCCAACGGTATAAATATAGAACCCCACTTTGGGTCTGCATAGAGCACCAACGGTCGTCACACAAACAACACATAATTCTCTCAGAGGGATGATTTGTAGTATTTTTATGGTCCGGTATGAAACAGCACTTCTCCTGCTGTGGTCCAGAATGACAAACAGCCTACCAGATGTCTGGATCATTATATTTACAGATAGCAACTTCTTCCACGGTCCAGGCCAAAGTCATTGAAGTGGAACCTTTGAAGTGAAAGGTCATCAGGCAGTAACTTCTTTCCCAGATGAAAGGCTTTAGATAATTGGAGCAGGTTCAGAGACGAGGCTGAACAAATGCACCTGAAACACGAGGAACAATGAGAAAATGAAAATAGGAGTCAAAGCCAAAGAGAAACAGAAAAGGGCAGAGAAAGAAGAAAAGGCGAGATCAAAAGGAGAGAGCAGAGAGTGTAATGCAGGCACAATTACCAGTCATTCTTTCATTATTCTCAGTCTGACCTGCTGGCAGCTGTACATGTAATGAGAGTGTGGTAGCAATGATTTTCTCATCAAAACCCAACAGACTGTACACCTCCAACCTCGCACACTTCAGCACTTAAACTCCGTCTTCCCCCGTCTCTCCGAGGCTCGCTGATCTCGTTGTGGCGACATTAGAGACAGGTTGGTGCAGCCGCCGTCTGCTCCACGTCACGCCGCATTTCCCCACAGATCTCACAAACTTCGTAAAGAGTGACGAGCGGCTTGTGAAAGCCCGTCTTGTCTTTTTATTGCGCTGCAGCACAGCTGCTGTTGAATCCTGTCAGAGAGATATTAAAGGTGCATGAGCGAAACTCTACGCTCACGCTGCAAGCCTTAAAGGAAAAGTTCGACATTTTCGGAAATGTGCTCGTTCGATACCATTCTCATATCTGTTAGCTTAGCTTAGCTTAAAGACTGTAAACAGGAACTCAGCAGGTCAGTGTCCGTCCAAGTAGAGACGTCTCGATTTGATCCTTAGGCCTCAGTATTGAGGATGATCTGGGTTTTGAACCAGGACTAGTATTTGGACCAGGTAGCTTGTGAAAAATAACTAATTCCTAAGGCCGCCCAGGTCATCGGGGGGGGTTAGGGTTAGGGTTACGTTAGGTTAGTGTTAGGCAGCCATCTTAATGATCTCTGTGGCAATCTTCCACGGCCAGTCATCCTCTACTGCAGCAGCGCTTTCAAGCCTCAAGAGGACAAGCTCAGTACGGGGGGGGGGGGGTCATGAATCAGTATAAACATGTGGTAACAGAAGCCGTGTGGCTGTTCTTGAATATGGCGACCTTTCTCTGTAACCACTCATTTTAAATGTCAGTATAGTCAATCTCACATTAATCTGTAGTTTTGTATATCTTTGGTTGTGATCATAAAGTAATGGTTTTATACGCAGCTCAGTAACTTCATAGTGATTGCAGGTCAACATAGTATTTATATATAAACATCAAATTTCCTGTTGTGATTTTTCATCTAGCGCCACCATCAGGTCAACATGCAATGATTTTCTAATTTTGTTTCTCTTTTTAAAAAGAGACAAAGGTACACATACAGCAGAGGAGACCTCCTCCAAACCTACTTTCAGCCTTGATAGAGTCCACTGAGCTGTGTGTGTGTGTGTGTGTGTGTGTGAAAGCAGGCCAGGCAGCAACTACAAGATAAAGTTGTCAAGGTCAGTCGCACTGAGAGTTTCTCGTTGCTGCTCGGCTCCTCGTTGCGCCACAGGCTTCATTAGCCGCCTGATTGGCCTCGAGTTCAGCACCCTGATGATCTGTTTTATCATACGGAGTCATTACTGGTTCCACACACACACACACACACACACACACACAGTGAGGGGCTTCAGGGGCCACGGAGACATCTGAGTCGCAGCACATTTTCCCCCCAATTTGGCGCCGTTCCATGAGAGGCTTTAATTGGGTGCGAGCGGCGAGGAGATGACACGTGTAAAAGCAGGTTGTTGTGGGAGGCGGTTGGCGTGGTGGCGACGTGCCAGCGTGAACCTCTCAGGATAGTGAGTGCCTCGTGCCTCCTTTGCTGCACAAATCATGAAGAAGAATAAGACTTGAAGGGAAAGTCAGGGCTGTCCATCGCTGATGAGATGGGTTCAGTCGCCCAGCAAGTCTGCAGACGTCCCTGTTGCTGTAGCTCCTTCTGACACGTTCAACAGGACACCTGAAGAGAGGTCAACGTTTTAACCACAGCTCTAAATTAGTGAGCCAGGTAACCATAGTAACAGTACTTACACTTGATAGGCTCTTACCAAATACATTGGAAAAAAGATAACAACAAGTGTCCTGATGCATGAAAAAAAGCTGCCAGATAAACGCAGTGAAGTAAGTAGCGTGAAATGGAAATAGTCGAGTACACTACAGTACTAAGTGTAAATGTACTGAGTTACCTTCCACCACTGTCGCATGTATCAGGACACCTTGTTGTATATATTTCATGTTGAACCAGAAGTCTTCATGAAACCTTTACGCATGAATATATTCATCATTAAAAAGAGGCCTGATCTTCACCTATAAATGAGTCTTTGAAGCATATGAATGAATATGTTGACTTCATGTTATTATTACATTGCTGCTCTTTTTGACCGTGGCTGCTTGCTAATTGAAGCGCGTCGTGCTGCTGCCTGTGTTTGTCTTCTCTTTCTGTTCAGCTCAACAGCGTTTTGGATTGAATTGTTTTCATGTCTATTTGAGTCAAGTTTCATAAATGTGTTCATTAATGCATGTTTGAAGCCCTCTGAGCTGAAGATCTACAGGCAGGTGAAACAGGCTTCAGCAAATACAACTCTGGAGGAAACGCTTGTAATATACAGACAAATATACAACGAAGATATTCCCTCTAAACACGGACAAAGGTCTGGTGTTAGACTATACACATATTATTCTTCCACATACACATATACACATATTATTCTTCCACTTATTTAACCTCATTTTGTGTTAACAAATAAGTACAAGTTTTTATTTCCAAAAAAGCCTGCAGGAGGGAAGCTAACAAACATTTCATCGTGTCAAACTGGCAGAGAAAGTGTGTGTGTGTGTGTGTGTGTGTGTGTGTGTGTGTGTGTGGTGTTAGAAACAGTGGGGGTGGTGTGTGTGTGTGTGTGTGTGTGTGTGTGTGTGTGTGTGTGTGTGTGCATCGGTGTGGAGAATCCAGAGAAAAACAACAAAGTTATAAAGTGAAGAAATACAACCAGAGGGGAGGAAGGAAGCAGCAGCTCTGAATAAATGTCTTGAGGAGAAAGCAGCAAATTGAGGCTGATAAAGCTGCAGATCTGAAACATAATGAATAGTTTTGGTGAGTATTTGTTTTTCAAAGAGAAAAGAGAAGGAGGAATGAAACGCTTTCTGAAGCCCCTTTCAGACATGGAATCCATAACATTGCTGGATTCCTCTGCTGTTCTTTCACAGCTCTTTGTCCTGTCGACAGGACCTTCATGGAGACCTTTCACCATGTTGCTCTCTGAAGAACGGCCTCTGATTTTACAGACTGCATTTCTGTTCTTCAGCAGCAGACTTAGCTGAGTGATCAGTGGCACTAACTAGCCTCTTGGATGTTGGCTGACATTAGCAGTTGTTTCCCTCCAACAGAACACACTTTGTGTTGTTAGACAGACCACAGAAACATGCAGAGTAGCACTCGGAGCCCAATTCACGATCACTGTATGCAAACGAAACAGAGGAAATAGATCAGAAGCCTAAAAAGACCCTTTGGGGTGTTGTCCTGCATGGAAAGCACTTTTTATTTGAAATATGAACTACCATGCGCCACAACGTACATGCATGTTGGCAGGTTTGTTTACTTACTGGAATAATAATACGCAAGTAGAATCAACATAATTATCAATGTAAAAACATGAGTTTACATAAACGATCGCCAACAACTAAATATTCTGGAAGAATAGATAAGTAAGGATAATAATCAGATATCGCTCTACAGGCTTTTGTTCCATTTCTGTCTTCATGTTACAATATTTCGTGTTTCACACACAACTAATCACTGCAGTTTGGCTCTTTGTAATTTGGCATTTTGCATCTGTGCAGACGGGAGATGAAGAAAATTATGAATAATTGTCTTAATTTAGCGAAATCAGGAGGAGCTGAAATAAGAGGAAAACATGCCTCTAATTACAGAGTTATTACAGGGCTTTGTGCAGTGTTCAGCTCTGATTGGCTGATGAAGACAATTAGAAGTTCACATTTCCCTTCACAGTCGAGTCACCGACTCCATGTTGTTGATTTTCATCTTTCTGTTTCATGTGTTTGGAGAGAAAAGAGATGAATCTGGACTCAAAACACGGACTTCATGGTTCCCTTTAATGTGTCTTCTGGTCCATTTCATCATTTATTACGAACGAACCCAGAAAGGTAAACATGAAGTCACATGGACGGACAGGAAACTCATTCCTTCATCCTTTCTCTCCTCTGGCGTCACAAAGAACTAAATAACTGATTATTGATTTAGAGATTAATATATTTATAGATGTTTCAGTCATGTTTTAGTCTTTATGCACCGATGAGGAAAGAAATCTATTCAAGCTGTGGCTCGCCCTCAAGTGTGAACAAAAAGACATGAAACAGGAGTCTTGGCTCGAGGTTAACCAGCTGTCAGAAATGCACTCGTGCTGTCCTTTAAAAGTCCAGGACCTGTTCTCCTGATGTCAGCAGGTAAAGAGAGTCCCGCAGTAACAGCGTCGCGCTCACACTCCTCTTTACGCTTGGCTGAGGTCGAAAAACAGGCCTGAATACATGCTGCCGTACATGAAGCACGTAACTCAAAGTGAAGAATTAGCTCCACCAGCTGTTTATCTGCATCATCCGGTGGACTCACGTTCACACAGCAGCAGTGGATGAAACGTTTGTGCCACATTTGGATAGAAACTTCACTTGTGTGTGCTGTAACTTTCTAGATGCCAAATCAGCAAGTTAACCTGAAGCCGATGAACCTGATGAACCTGCACAGGAGCAGGAAGGACACTCTCCCTCCAGTACACCTGACCATGCCACAATACCTGATCCTGACCTAATAAACAAAATATATATATTCTGTTTATTACTTGACAACATGTTCTGCCTGGGAAACACATCAATGGAAAAATGATTAGTTAAAGTAAAACGTTTTGTGGAACTTTAACAAATCAACGTCATATTGAGACCAACAAGTGCAACAGTAGTTACATGTCTACCTGGTAATCAACAGATCATAGTAGATTATAAAACGTGCTAATAGCTAATAGCTAGGAACTAACTTACTGTTACTGTTACCACTGTTAGCCCCCACAGACTCCCCCCACTTTCCAGTGTGCATGTGATGTCATGGCTACAGATGTGCTAAGCTGTTGGTTTTCAGTTTTTAAGTTAATGAGCAGGATACAAGAGCCCTCTAAAATCACAGTCTCGGTCTTGGTTCACCATGTAAGCGCTTCATTTCAGATTCCTCAAAGCCCCCAAATCATCTTAAACTTGAATCATATTCATTTCCTTTTTTCCATGTAGCTCAAACAGCAATCAGAAAATTTGATGATGGTGTTGCACTGAGTTATCATATCATAAGACTCAGGATTAGTGGCGGGGGGTCAATCTGCATCCCAGAATGCAAGGGGACGTTTTCAACACAATTGCACTTGCTCAGCAAATCCACAGCAACAACGTGTGCGTGTGCGTTCGAGGGAAACGAGAGGTTGTGTATGTGCATGCACTTCATGTATTTCCCTACAGAGGCCGTGGTTTGCACACAGCGCTGCAGCCGTAACAGATGAAGATGGATTAGCGTCTCTGTCTGACTGTCTTAGGGAAGCAGAAACAGGACGGAGAAGCACCGACACTCGCAGCAGAAACACATTACTCCACCCTGCCAAGGTCCCCTGATGAAAGGTTCAGCAATTTTGTTGGCTGGTTATCAAAACCAAGACACAGCAGTTTCCTCTCCTCTGCCTCTTTCTCTCTATCCGTCGCCTCCCTCCTCCTCCTCCTCTTCTTCTTCTGTGGGGGAAGGGGGGCTGCTGACTCAGCTGACGAGCTGCCGTGGTTCTTTTGTTTGATGACATTTCGCGTCTAAATGTTTGGGTGAGGAGGACTGTAGCTGTGTCGCCTCTGAGGATTTACATCATCATCCTCTAGCCCATAGGTACCACAGAGTAGAACCACCAGGGTTAAGATTAGGTCGCCCTCAAGCCAAGTTTTGATACTTCAGTTTAACATATGATGAAAAACAATGTGCCATTTTAATGGTAACCATAACTTCAGTTTCTCAATCATAATGTGTGTATATGATACAAGAAGAAGCTGGCGTGTAAGGGTTTGTAACAGGACACTAAATTCACAGCATAACTGCTGCAGTTTTCAGGTGAGCTTTTGTGATTCTGTGAAGAAAACAAAATAAGATTTTTGATTTATTCTGCATGTAAATACTGAAGAGAGGTTTAAGGAGCTTCTTGCTGTACAACTGAAGGACCTACAGCCGCCAATACGTTTTTACCAGCATGCAAAACGCATACTTACATCATGACTGACCACGCCAAAAAAACGTTTACTGCACATTATGAATGGAGGAGAGCCTGGAGATCCGGAGGGAGGGATGAGGGATAAAGGGACGGAGCGATGGGGATTAAGGGTTAAGCGATGAAGGGCGAGGGATGGAGGGATGAGGGGAGAAATCAGGGACGTGAACGAATGGATGGAGGAGTACCGGTGTATTGGCTGGTGGCGGGAAGACAGGAGGGAACCAAGGGAGTCGAGACTCTGAATGGGGGAGCTGTCTCTTTGTGTGCTCTGGCTGGGTAGAGCCCCCGGTGGTTCCTGTATTCAGAGGAAGAGAGAGAAAAGGGGGTTTGGGGGGGAGGGATGTGAAAACTGAATCAAGAAGAAGGGAACGGATAAGTTGTGCTAAAATACTTCTGTGGGATGTGTTGAAGGCGTGTTCTTTGTTCCCGAACCTCGACACCGTTCGGTTCTCTCCGTTGTCCCGTCTTTCACACCATCAGGAATCTCAGGTCATTTGGTGTTTCAGGTCTTTCAACATCAGACACTCCAAGTCAGTGTAGTGGTCCGTTGGTTGCCCCTCTTGATCCACAGCTATCTTGATGCCTCTTCTGCATCATTTATGTTCCTGGTGCCTCTGTTTCTGTGCAGTTCTGTGATAGCAAGGAGCTTGAAGGTCCTGCATAAGGACTGGCCGATAAGGCCTCAGCAGCCGGCTAGCCTGTATAGATACACATTGAGCATGCCTTCCATAGTCTCAGAGGCCCCCTTCATCATGTCTTCATAGGGGACAGTCAATTCCAGCTAGACATGAGGACCATGTCTGGCCTGAGTGTGGTCTCTCTGCGATGTTGTCTTGGAACTTGGGACTTGAACCTTCAGCTGCCATTCCCCAGCGGTGGCAGGAGGACCGCTTGGTGATTTTGCGTGTAGCAGTCTCCCCTTTCTTGCTTCCCTTGTTGGGTAAAGTTATTTTCTGCTGACGTTCCTGTGCAGTTGGTTCTGTTGCCCTCAGTATCTAGCCAGTAGCACTCCTCCCCCAGGCCTTTTGGAAAACAGATAAGACCAAACGATACAGCAGTCGTCCTCTGGAGCTGAACAGAAATATGGATGTTGAAGCGGTACACATCATGTAGGTCTGATACGTGATCTCATGAAGACATTAGCGGGCTTAAGTGTGGCTTTGACCTGGTCTCTTGGGTCTGGGTGTGTGTGTGTGTGTTGGGTATCATACCTGTCACAGTCCAGCGCTCTCAGGGATCAGTCAGTCTGACAGGTCATTAACCTGACGGAGGCAGAGCAATACCAATCCACCACCAAAAGGTCAGGGAAAGGTCAGATTCATACACTGACTGATACGAACCCCGTCATGCCGTCTTCCATCACTCCACCATCCCCCGACAGACGCACACAGCTTGTTCACCTCTCCTCCTCTTCTTCTCTTATTTTGGGCCTGGACCCTCGGGGGTGCAGGAGACTAAGTGTCAGAGAAGTAACCCTTTGACAGGAGGTCACATCTTCACACCAGAGGGGGTTTATAGGACAGACGTGACTGTGATGGTCTCTCTTAAACTGCCTCTTACACAAGGCAAGTAAAGGAAATAAAAAGGAAAACTAAGAAATAATGACCCTGGATTCTCTTTTACTGCCAGATCTTATCAGTCTGCGATGTCCACCCTACCTGAGGTGCACCATAGGTACATTTTGGTACTCACAATGTATAACCACCAGAGCGACTCAGTCTGATCAGCAGCAGACTGGAGTCATGCTGGGAAGCTTCCAGGCCTGAACGAGAGGAACTGAATGAGTTTGAAGCAGCGTCGACATGAAAATGCAGCGTTTTATTGCTCTCCCACACATCCGCCTGGGGGTGATGTCATGGCTTTAGCTTGACAGGCAGTTTCTGCTTCATGCTGCTGTCATCTACTATTATCTATTTATCTACGCACAGTATTTCTACTGGTATTAATTATCGATAATGTTTCTTTTCTTTTGTTTGATTTCATTTATGAATCTACAAAAACACATCTAAGGGATTTACATGTCAAAGTGAGAACATTTAACTTGTGTGGAATGTAACGAGTATGTCTAATTAAGTACTGTAGTACTTATTGTAAATACAAAGTTGAAGTACTGCTTCAAAGGCTTTTTCCATTCCATACTACTATATACTTCAAATTCACCACAGTTTGGAGGGAAATATTGTACTTTTTACTCCATTACATTGAACTGGCAACCATAGTTTACTTCACAAATTAAGATTTGTATACAAAAATGTGATTTTACAAAATATGATGTGCTGTTTTATTATATTATATTATATTATATACTTTCCACCTCGACTAGTTACAAAACTAAAGTTTCACACGTAAATACATGAGTGATAATAATGCTTTGATGCTGTTGATTGATGTCGTGGCAAAATATGATCACATGTGTGAGTCTTAAGAGTGTTATGGACTAACTGGTTTTGCGACGTACTTCCCTCCACAGTGTGTTGTTTTGGGGGCTTCAATTGGCTCAATGCGGACTCAGGTCTCTATTAGAGGGTAATGTTGTGTATAGACTTTAGGGATGTAAACATACAGTTATTTTGCACACATGCACATAATTATTTCATAATTACATATTCCTCAGTTCAAACTCCCATAAGAATTACATGAAATCATTCTAAATCTGCAGTATGAGTCAGTATCACAGTCTCTGAGTCTCTTATCAAGCCAGAGATCATTATGTGTCTAAAAACTTCATGAAGCTGAGGAGGGAAAAGCACAGCTCATCCTGTTAAACCTGCAGTTTAAGTGATTAGTAAGTAGATGTTTTGCCAGATTTCACTCCTGCCATTTGTACTGAAGAACGGTATTAACATCAGTCTGAATGGTTTCACTCCGTCTGCTGTTTTAACATCCTGATGTCTTCCTCGAATGACGAAGCATTATTGTCACGTAGAAGCCTTTTTATCACATCGCAAATTGCTGTTAGAACTATAATCACAAATAAAAAAAAACAACCTGTAAAAGAATTTGTTTGTTTGTTCTGGGTTTTTGATGATTTAACAAACCACATGTGAGCAGGCATTAAGGCTGGAATCTGCACATTCAGTGACAGCGATGGGACATTGTTTCAGAAGAGCTTTACTTGAAGACGGGGCAAATTATAAGCAGCTGTCGGTGGATTGTCAATGCATGATAATAATAGGATCAATGAAGGGAGCTAAAGTGGTTTGTGGGAAAACTGTATTGTTATTTATACTGTATAGTTTGATGGTGTCTCAGCCATCAGATTATGACAACAAGCTCAAAGTTCACCCAAAAGTACAAACACAGCCACATTATGTTGGACAGGTTGGAGAGAAAAGGCTGGTCCTTGGATTGTCCCGTCATGGCTGAAAACATTCAACCCCTGCAGGTTTAAAATGACCACTGATGCTTCCCACTGATGTTTCTCCACACGGTGACTGATCAGATGTCAGCCTTGTTGGCTGTTTCATCGGTGAGTTGTGTAAACTCCAGGTACCAAGCTGAGATTCTCATTCTGGCAACCACTATCATCAGACCACATCTCATCAGGCTGCAGGCTGGAAGGCCTGTTCCAGGGTTCCCTCTTAATCCCTCTCCCTCCCTTCAGAGGGTCGAGGATGAAGGCAGAGATGTTGGGAAGAGACCTGAGTGGAGAACAGATTGAGGATTGGAAGGTGATCCATATGTGAGGTGGTTGTATGAAACCGACCCAGTTGCCAAACAGTACGATGACACTAAAAACTCAAACGATTTGTTTTGTACACTGTGTATGAACATCTACATGCAGGATGCCATCTAACTGAAGATCACCTGCCCTCATGTGTAGTCATGGTGCAGAGCAGCCAGCTGGTTTTTCACTGTGGAGTTCAGGTGGAAAAGGTTTCTCCAGCTCTTTGACCACGTGGATCTAAAAAACAAAATGAAAATGTTTGATTAACTAAAAGGGAAATTCTCAATGTCTCGCCTACCTTATGGAATGAAAAGTGCATTCAAGTTGAATTATTCATCCATGAAGCAAAGAAGCACACTGCTTTAAAACGCAGCAAGCCAACACCCCTGACTCTAAATAACTTGACAAATCTTGAAATCATGAAATTGACCTTAAAGGTAACAGAGAGTCCAACATGGACAATATTTTCTGTGTTGCACCATCCGCTGTCACTCCGCCCTGCGTTAAGGAGCTTTCCTCTTAGCATCTATTTTTCCACCATCACTATCTATTAACAGTCAGCCACGATCTGCATGTGATCACTGCATCACTGAGACTCTCTCTGTTTGTCTCTGTCCGTGAAGGAACTGACACCTCAGAGACTTCGTCCTTTCACTCAGAGTGTAACGTCTCGTCCTGTTCGTCTGTTTTGTCTTATATTGTTCAGGTTATGTGTTGCACATTTCCTGTTTTATTTTGTAGTACTTACCTCTGTTCTGGTTTCAGACACTTCCTGCCCTTGTGTGTTGCCCCGCCCTGATTAGTTTCACCTGTCCCTCATTAGTGTCCCATTAGTGTGTGTATTTAGTCTCTCTCCCCGCCTGCTGTGCCAGTTTGTCCTCAGTGTCCCAGTGGTTTCCTAGTGTTAGTGTGTTATTGTGACTTGGTTTTTGACTCACCTTTTTATGCCTCTGCCTGTTCCCATACTGGATTTATCTGCAGTCATTACACAGAGACGAAAAGATCACAAAGCTGAGAAACGAAAAGGCACAAACAGCCGGACAATTTTCTTCCCTGTGCCGTATGATAAAAGCTGCAAGGAGATTTTCCACAGTAATGTTGTAGTTAACAGTGACATCGTCTGCCGTTCAGCTTGAAAAGAGCAGTCAAGGTTAGCAGCTGTAGCTTCACCTACCTGGACTGTTATTGGCGACCTTGTCCCTTTGCTGGCGTGATGAACAACACTTCTCACAGAGAGACGCAGCAGCAGCATTCAAACAACATGTGACACTGAGGACAGAGTTTTTCAAAAATGAATTTACCTGAAATCGCTCAGTAAAGTTCAGATTCAAGAGGACGAACAGAGTGAAACACTGAGGATGTTATTTTAAAACAAGCACGTTGTAGAACTCACAGTGCTCTTTTATTGAACTGCCATCTTATTTTTTCAACAATGCCTGCAGGTTATTAAAGAAAACAGCGAATAGATGAAGTTAATTCTCCATCGGGACACAAGTCCTTGTCATGTAGAAGTGCCTCAACAGGGAAACAGTGAGAAAACAAATAACATACACAATAAATGTGTAACTTGAATAGAAACAACAAGTCTGACTGCTGAGGCAGCTAGTTTCATTTCCACTCTCAAGTCCCACACGCAGTTACATTTGGTCATAGTCCTTTCAAAAACCATCAGATTTATGGGTTTATGCGATTAAAGGTGGCAACATGTGGAACTGCAGTAGAAGAAGAGCCCATCCTGGTTAAAGCTGGAGGCTCTGCAGGGATCATGGTATAAATTACTTTTTTAAAAGCAGACATTGTGAGAAATGTCATTTGGATTTGTTAAAGAAGGTTTAGTTCATCTGAAATTACTATTATAACTTTAGTTCATACAAGATCTAAATGGAATTAGTGAAGGCTTATTTCATACAGCGGTCCTTATTGAAGTGTGATTATACGCTCAGCTCGACATGAAATAACTGATGACCGATGATCCTATTCAAATTATTATTTAGTCATAGCTCTGTGATAAAAGACTTGTAAAGCTCACATCTGTTAACATAAAGAATGTTTCATTATCGTAGCTGGATGGAGTTTTCCTAACTGTACTGACGAAACAGGAGACTAGAAGAATACTGGTGCTGGTCAGTCACAGTCCGGGTCACCAAAGCTCTCTGGGCCAGCTTGCTAGTCAACTGTCAATTGCCGTCACTAATCGGACAATAAGTTGACACAGTCAAAGAGTTGTACTCCATCATCAGATCATTCCTGGCCGTCAAACTGCGTCAGTGGACTGGGAGGCTGCTGAGGTCTCACTGGACTCGCTAATTGGTGTGAATGATTACATTATCTGTAACTTCTGGCACAGTGAAATCTGTCTGTCCGTCTGTCTGTCTGTTGGTTCAAAAGCTGTATTTGTAACATTGATTCCTGTCTCACTGCAAACCATCCCTCTGATGTGGAGCAGGATGATGAGCACAGCGGCACAGCTAATAAGCTACGATAGCTTCCTCAATTTGTACTTAAATGCGGCAAGTTGAACTCCTAAGAGCGAATCCGCTGATCGAAATTAATTGATTTTGCTGGAAAATGTCTGTTTCAATTCTGGTGTGACAATAAAGAATGAAGTTTCAAAGTTGGAATATGTGGGGAAAGAAAAGGATGGGATTTCTTTCTTCTATTTGATCACAATATTTGATCATTTGCTGACATGATGAGCAGTCTTTGGTTTTCTTTTTATAATCCTCACAATAAACAAATGGTGGAAATACAACTTCAGCAGGAGTCGCAGATGAAAAACTTATTTATTAGTTAAAACTTTACCACCTTCATTAGTCCCCTGAAGAGAAGAAAAACACCTCTCTACACTTTTTAATGGGTTTCTGATACCTGCACATTTGGTCTTTCATAATATCGTAAAATATTTGCAGGTTGTATTCTCCCCTCATGTTTTAGGCCCTTGTTTCATTATGAAACCAAGGCAAACTGTCCTGGTTTTAACAGCAGCAGCTTCTTTGGCAGATGCGCACAGGTCATTAAAGTGTCCGAGCGGATGATTTATGGAAGCAGAATGGGCCATAAGTCAACTGGGCAAAGACCAATGAAAAATTAATAACTGATTTGCTATTAAAGAATCCAGGAGTGGATGATGTGGTTGTGCTGTAAAATATCAACTTCAAAAGAAACATTAATAAAATATAAAGTATTTATGAGCAGAGCATTTACATTCAAAGAAGAATAGCAACAGCTAAATTACATGTATGTGCATCACACAATAACTTTAAACTGTATTAAAATAAATCAGATGAACTTTCTCACATTTTCTAGGTGCTACAATATGAACATGTCTTATTGAGCCTTCATCTCAGCTGTCCATCAAACACAGCAGAGGCGGCCTCCACGCTCTCTTTGTGACGTCTGCTTCCTGTGACTGACCTTGTGTTGCGTGTTGTCAGTGTTGGAAAAGAGACGATCCATTAGTGTCAACATTAAGCTGATTTGAAGGCAGCGTTGATGCGTCTGCCAGCGGTTTGTATCTGTGAACTGTTCACATCACCATTCTGTACCATCCGTACTGAGCAAAGCAAAGTCAATAAATGTGTCCTCAGACTGTCGGTGAATTCGAGATACATCATCCTGAAGCTCCTGTAATGTAGGCGGTGGATCCCCAGGCAGCAATCAGAGCATCTGCAGTTTGACTTGGGAGGGTTCAGTCAGCCTCACTGCAGGGCACAGTTCAGACCGCCGGCTAGCTGCTCCAAGGTTCAGACGTCTGATCAACAGCACTTGTTAGCGGCTCTGTGAGGTTGTACATTGACTAAGTGGTTACATGCTAACATCAGCAAGCTAACATCCTGACATTGACAAAGCATGGTAGGCTAATTCGCTAATTAGCAGTAACGACAGGGTGAATGTCAGTAGTTCTGCAGGTATTGGACACATGAACATGTTGACCTGATGATGGCGCTAGATGAAGAGTCAGAGGATCACCAGACTTGTTACAGTTCATGTGTGAACCAAATTTAATGGCAATCCATCCAATAGTTGTCGAGACATTTCAGTCTGGACCACAGTGGGGGCCTGATCGACATCCCCATCCCTACTTTACAATAGAAGTCTCCACTGGACAGAGATATTCTTTTAATCAGAGCAATTCTGTTACAGAGATTCTAGTTTCTGAACAACCAGTACTTTACAGGGACTGCATTTAGTCTATGACTTCGAATAACAAAAAGTCATGAATGTAAGAACAGTCACTGCCGATTTGACTAAGCTAGAGGCATGTCCAGATAGAGGCTTTGTACTCTGAAAGCTCTCCTGATTATCCATCTTTCTGCATCCAAACAGCTTCAAGTCGTCAATAAAACCAGAAGTACAACTAAAGACGGAGAGTGCAGAGGTGGCTGAAGTCCACGGGTCAGAAAAGGTCAGACAGGATGAACAACCTCCCGAGACTGTGAACGGCCTCAGCAGACGTCTCTGAAGTATGACCTGTGAAGACCCCATGTGGCCTGAAGGCTCAGTGAAACTCTGCGTCCACAAAAGCAAAGAAAGTGCTCTGTATCCAATTACACGCTCTGCATTTTCAGTTTACACCTTCGTTTGGTTTCAACTGTCTGGACCATCATTAATCGTTTAAAGCCCCCGCTCAGGAATATTCTCATTATAAAACTAACTAGATGACGCGGAGCTGTCCTCGCTGTCAAGCAGGTTTCTCCTCAGATATACAGCTTTAGTTCACAGAGGCCACACCACTGAGGTGATTTATGTCCTCCGTTTTTCTCCAAACTCCTCCCCCTGCCTGAGCAATGACACAGCCGTTTTCGAGCCTCGCCTGCACCACCAGGATCAAGTATTGGGCCATTATCACCACATGTGGGCGAACTGCTTTAAAATGTCTTCCATACATCACCCAGAGCTGGGAACACTGAGGGGTGAAAGGGTAAGCTGCAACCTGCTGGCACAACACCACTTAGAGTTCACTGCAAGCCTGAACACAAACTTTTTGCCTTTTCTCCCTGTGGCTTCGCTATCACACACAGTTTGCACTTCTATGGCCTAGTTGTGAGCACCAACACTGACATAATACCTTCCCTAGCCCCCGACCCAAACCTTTAAACTATAGTCCTTCTTTGTATCAAACCCATTTCTGATTAATGTATTTGCCTCTGTAGTAGTTTTTATTGTCACATTAAAATTGCATACACATTCACGAGGAGAAAGCAATACATGCAGGTACTGGAAGTCATTTTTTGTTTATTATTGAATTTGGACGGTATTTGATTTGATTTCCGGTAGTTTGATGGAGCCCTCTGACAGCCACGCTCACATTCTCTGAACACAGCGGCTCGTTGAGGAGGCTTGTTGGTGGCTCCAAACATTTGCTCGTATCCGGCGGTACTTCTTATATAAATACTTCAGAGCGCACCTGCATGTGCTCACCAGTAAAAGAACCAAAATAGCAGGAGTGCTGGTAGATGCCCACACAGCCGGTGCACCGCAGACCTGCCACTGCCCTGGCTGTTGCTCTTGTATGATTAAAGCAGCTCCCTGAAAACGAAAAGAACTGTTCGTCTTCATCGCTGTCTCTCATCCAAACATCTATCCTCACAAATGTGCACCTTCTGGCACAATCCTCTGTGATGACAAAGCAAAGCAGGCTGCCATCTTCATATTTAATCTCAGCTGCGTGAGCGTCAACAGCATCATCTGTCAAAGTCCTTCCACAGTATCAGAGTGAGGATGTTTGGAGCGGCCGTTATTTGGCAAGTTGAAGGAAGAAACAGATTTCAGTTATCAGTTAGGATCATTCTGATCTGTGGTGTGAAAGTCCAGCAGCGGCATGTTGGTAGAAGAGAGAGTTGTGTTTCTCTGAAAGGTTACAGCCTGAAATCCTCCTTCAGACGTGGAGGAGGTCACATTGCTGGCCTCATCTTTTTGTTGAAGTGATGGCTTTTAGTCAGTCAGACTTCCCACGATGCTTGTGACATCTTTGCCACCTGTGTGTCTGTGACGTGATCCGCGCTACACATGAGCAGAACAGAGGTATCCTACTACAGCGTTCTCTGTCTGAGATGCATTTTCTATAAATCTGGCCAAAACAAAATGAATGAAGTCTCCCACAGAGGCTCTTCAGGAATGCCTCCACACACAGGGACCCGCTGCCTTCTGTGTAGATGACGTCTGATATTTGCTTCTGTGTATTCATCTTTGGTTTGAAAGCAGTTTCTGAGCTTTGGCTTATTCCAAATCTTATCAAAATTTATGTTTGAATATGATATATTACACTGCAAAATATTCCTGAAAATAATAATTAATAAAATGTCAGAAAGAGGACATGTTGCAGCGGCCTCTCTCTGTGGTAAAGATGTGTTTGTTCCTCCGCTGGTTCAACAGCTTCACGTCTCTGCTGTACAACAACATTTGAATTCATCATTCAGTACACTGTCTTTTACAGCATACCTGATCTGGTATGAACAGCGTATAGCTTATGGTGACTAATGTCAGCGTACATTAAAAAGATATCGACTCTTCTGTCTGTTGCCTCAGTATTCCACTGTATTACAGCGCGGTGCTTTATTAAACTGCTTTTATTTTCTTTCTACATAAGATATGATAACGTATGGAAAATCAGCAGAGCGACGTCTCCCTAATGGTTGCTATGCTACAGTAATGGTTGACTCCTGCCTGACCCCTTTTAATCTGAGCCCAGAAGGCTTTGACTTTTCTCTGACATTTACCGTTCACCGTTACCTCATGAAACTGCAAAGGGCCTAGTTACTGGTTCTCAGCAATCAATAGCTGGTTAGCTCATCCTGCAGCAGCGGCCCAGTGAACAGGAGGCATCTGTGTAATCACATGAATCTGCCATCTCTGCAGGACAACCAGTGTTTTAAAATGTAAACAAGAGCAGGAGGAAGCGGCTCTGCTGTTTGAATATGGCGGTCAGTGGAATTGCAGTGTTTTAGTTCAAAGGTACTTGAAGGAGAAAACCACCTTCAGAGCTTCTTACACAGTTACATATCAGCAATTTGTGACGTTCTTTAACAGGAACAGCCACATTACTGGGAGTGCTCGGCCCAATCTCTGGCTTTTATCCCTGTGGAGAGTCTGAAGTAGAAGTGGCTCTCGCTGCCGCTGAGAAATAACAGAAAAAGCTTTTCTTTCTTCAAGAATTTTAATACTTGGAAGATTTTTTTATTTATTTTATATATTTTACATTTATGTTATACGTTTTAATTTAAAAGACATTTGTTCATTTTTCATCATTCAACTAGAAGTTTTGGATTTTTCCGTTTGTTTTTTTTAGGTTCCTCAAAGTAATTGTTGACCTCAAGATCACTTTGAAGAAATAAAACAACAATTTAATATGAATTAAAATAACTGCAGAGAAAGTTTCTCCATCGTCTTCATCCTGCAGATGTCAGAGAGCTGTGTGTCCTGTCCACTGGTTACAGCCAGCAGGGTGGTTCACTCTGCCCGCTCACCGACTTATATGCTGTTATATATAGTATAAAGCCCCATGCTACAGCATTACTTCTCCAGATAACATCTTTATAATAACACGTCATTATCACGTTAGGTCTGTTTCCAGTGCTGTAGAGCGACGCAATGTTAGTTAAACTTCGGCTTAAGTATCTTTTAAAACCAAGGTAATAAATCTTCTCTTAAAGCTTCTCTGTTGAGTTTTTGACCACTAGTAGTGCTATGGAGCAATGTCTTGGAGCTGTTCTACCGACGGGCAGTAACATGACATGAGATGTAGTAAATGTAGATGAAGAAGAAGAAGACGGCTAGTGAGCAAACATGGATGTAATTAAATTAAATTAAAGCAGGTTCCAAATCATTTCAACAATCAGCTTTGCAAATGTTTTAAGAGAAAGGACATGAATTGAACACATCTGTTAGACCTTAATAATGTGTTCACGCAGCGTCTTCCTGGGGGGGGCGGCCCGTGGTGAGCGGATAGCTGGTGGACGTCAGCACCTCCCCAGATCTCCTGGGACCATCTGAAGCCGACACACAGTCCAGTGGTGAACTGAGGGAAACTTGATCAGTTGAATATATATATAACGCTTGAAACTGGTGAATGAGAGAAGCGTGAGAAAGCTGAGAAGTGTAATGTGACCCGGCGTCTACGTTTTCATTTTACAAGGGTGCATGCTGATTGCAGTGACTGAGCTGATTCACTGTGTGGAAAGGAAACACTTCACAGCAGAGTCGGGGTTCAGGTGGTAATCAGGCGAGTGAAGGCCGGGGCAGCCTGGAGAGTCTCAGCCGCAGGGCTGAAAGGATGCTTGAGGAAACTATTCTGAAAAGTGTTTTTGTCCTTTCTTTTTTTTAAACAGCTTGTCCTTCTTAAAATGCTGTGAATCAACTGTACAACAAGCAGCCAAAGCGTGTCATTATCCTCTTGTCACATCACCTGAACTGTGGAGTGCTGGAGCCGATAATAAGCTGCAGAGGTGCCTCTCAGTCAGACTGAAACTCAGAGGTTCACACTGAATATCTTGATGAGTTATTTTCACCACCACTTGCTCTCTGTGTCCTCCTGTGAATGAGAAGTTAAGGACGACTAAACAATGGACCATGAAAGGTCTTCTGGAGTCAGAGCTGACTGAAGTCTGGATAAAATCAATGTTAACCTTCCAAAGGAAAGGATTTTGGGAGTCCAATGTTCATGAAATTACCAGTATAACCCTGACCCAGCATCCTTACACCTGCAGAGGAGGGGATGTGAATCAGAAGACTAAACAAGGAGTCCATTCTTGTTTCTTGTAACACCTCAACGCATAAATACTTCTTCATATCCAGTTAGTTAATGAGTTGATTGCAAACGCCTTTTGCCACTTACTACCTCCCTCCTGATTGGTTATTGCTGTCAATCTGAAAGCCTATTTAAAGGTCCGTCCAAACACCCACACCTGGTGGTATTCACGAGTAGTCGAGTACCCGCTTGTGTGATGTATTTTCAGTCATTTCCACAGTGCTTAAGTGCCCGTAAAGACTGCAGCACGTCGACGTTCATCAAAGCTCACTGCTCGATTCATATAATATTGAGCTCCGATGCTTTTGCACTCAAAGAACAAATAAGTGGCATTAACCATAAAGCATTACAGTCACAACCAGATGAAACCGGCACAATAGACTTTTGCTCGACAGCAGGGATTAGAGGCACACATGGTAACTGCAGAGCACTGGAGCTCCCCGTGTTTTTCTTTCTGTTCTTTCTTTCTGTTTCCACAAAGTAAGTACTTTCTATCAATCATATCATTGTTGAGGATGTACTCGCCTTCTTTGAATAAACATTATTTGTCAGTGGAAAAATAGTTGGAGGGTTGTGTGTTTATGTTCACATTGTGACCAGCTGATCAAACGTCGGACTGCTGAGAGAGTTTGAAGACGAGCTCTGTCCTCGGCCTCAGGGGGAGTCACAGAGTCCTGGAGGACCTGACGCCGTGGAGCTGCTCAGAGATCAGCAGTGTTACACGGCGGTTGTACTGATCGTCCAGCAGTCTGATGAACGGCAGGAGCTCAAAGCAAGATGCATCAATAAAGGCTGATTAAAGTTGTGAGAACATCACGGTGATCACCACATCACACACAATAAGGCCCTTCATTTATCACCCAGCTTCGTCATGGCATGTGTGTGTGTGTGTGTGTGTGTGAGAGATCACCTCACCACCATATGATGCTTATAGCACAGTCTTGTTAGACAACAACCTTCACGGGTCCTTGGTCGCCTCTCCGTGACGACGAGCAGGAACGTCCCCATGGCAACCTTTAAATCGCCTCACGGTCAATAAGTCACATTATCTCCTGTGCTGAGAATACATCACATCACCGCTCAGGACGTCTGCAGACAAAACTCAACATCTTTAACCATCAACTCAGCTGCTATACCACCACCACCACCATCATCATCACCACTCCAGTGACTGTGCAGCTCGCCTTCATCATCAGCCTGCAGCAGCGAAAGACATTAAGGCTCGGAGGATTGTGATGTACTCGGAGAATTAGAATAACAATGAGAGTCAGATTCGAGTGGAATCTGGCGACACACTCCATCATGTCTGGTGTTAATACTGAAGGTGTGTTTGTGCTCGGCTGCTGATTTCCCTCGAGGAACCTGAAATAATTCAGCTAATCCTGCAGCCTCCTCCATCACCGAGCGTCTGTACGTTTCTGTACTTGTGTATATATTTGTGTGAGTGCCTGTGGGTGAAGTACTATACGTATTTAAACACTGTACAGCCTGTGTGGGCCTTTTTTTAAATGTGTGGTGGAGTTACGCGTCGTGACTCCAGGGACGTGTTTGAGGTGTCGATGCTGACAGAGGTGTTTTATTCTGACATGACTGAGTGAGCTCGGGGAGTTCCTCCATTTGTCTCCACTTAGATCTTTGTTTTAGGGTATTTACCTTCTGCATTTAATCATGAGCTTGTTGCTGCTTTCTCTGCGTTTCCTCTGACGTATCATGTAAAAGACTGAGATGAAAAACTGCAGTTTAGTGAGTATTGATGAGGACCTCTCGAGACTGTCTGGCTCACATCATCGTGTTTGTATGCAAAGCTTGCTTTTCTTTTATTGCCTTTTTGCTGTTCTGTCGGGATAAAATATGTCAGTCGTTGTCGTTTGGCTTCATCATTTTCTCTGCAGCCAAATTACCAGTCATCCACACATCTGGCAAAATGTATTTTACATTATTTCAACGTGTGATAAAAGCTACAAAGTGATGTATTCTTGCCATTTTAAAGGCTGTAAACACATTTCTGCACGTATCTTCAGCTGTTCTCTTCATCGCAGTGAAAGCAGCTGGAGTGATGCTTCAACAGCTTCAGTCAGCAGACATGTTGATTCACCAGGAGCTGTAATCCATCGTACCTTGTTTGCTCTCCTGCTGACATCCGTGGATTTTGCTTAAATTGTAAAGCTGCACTCGATTAATAGCTCAGGTTTAATATATCATGCAAGGTCCAAATCACCACCCACCAAGTGCAAACTGGCAGTGAATTTTTCTTCTGAGGATTAAATGAATGAGTCACTGCGGCTGCTATCGTTCAAAGAGTAAATACACAATGAAGTTTGGTTCAAAGAAAGTAAAATCCATTGCATTCTAGTTTGTTTTCTGCTCGCACTGAATTATTACAAACAGACGGAGAGTTGTAAGCGTGAAGTCACATGACCGTGTGCACTACAGGGTGACTGTCCTGCTGCAGTTCACTGTGTCTCACGACTGGCTGTGGTGATCTGTTATAAATAATGACGGACAGGTAGAACAGAAATGATATTCTGTACCACAGTGTGACTGGTTTACTCTTTTCAATAAACTAACTACTGAAAAAGTAGAAATCCATCATCATCTCTCTCTCAACCTGCTGCCGTGTTCACAAAGCAGCTTGTCTCACCACCAGGAGGCCTCGTGGACGGACTTTTCACAAAGCTGCTGAGAGACGTTGTCGCTAGGAGAAAGGGGCGGGGTTGACCCTGTTGCTATGGATGATGTCATGTTTAATGAATGAGTGCGTGTCACTGGCTGAAATATAAAACTGTGCCAGAGTCCCAGCAGTGCAGTGGTCCCAGTCGTTTGGATTTGTTGGCACGCCCACTGGATCCTGATGAACTCGTCCGCCATCAAATAGGTCTTACACTGAGTTTAGTTTAGTTTTAGCACTAAAATGCTTTGTGAATTAGTCTTAGACCAAAGATTTAGGAGTCTCGAATTAAGACATTAAATTATTTTTAGAATTTTCTACAAATTCAACCAGTGAATTGTGAATATAACAAGATGCATCGATTCATTGATGCATGAATATGTCCAGGACCTGACACGTACTGACATACACAAAGCAGAAGGTGGGCAGTGTGCACATGCAGCCCCAGTTGTGCACAGGTGCACAAAAACAGAAAAAAGAGAGTCTAAATTGTTCAGATGTCGTGTCCTCTGTGTTCATAGCCTGCTGTCAGAGAGGAGACAAGATGAATCGTACAAATGAAGATAACAGCACACCCCTGCTGACTCTCCTCGAAGACATTCATGTCGCACTTGTTTGTTCACACAGAAGATGACTGAAGTAGTTGTGTGAAGAATGAAAAACGAGAGCTGAGAGACGTTCAGACCCTTCCTGCTTTCACACCTCCATGTGGCCATGAATGTCGGATTGTCAGTTTCAGAAAATGATAAAGCTTGTTGAACACAGCTAGAAAGGTGTCGGGGTTTCAGACGCTGTTCGATGTTCCAACAAGCACTTTGTTTGAAGCCTGTTTCAATTTCAGGGTTCTTTACACACTGAAATCCATGCATGCATTAAATGCAATGGAAACATGGATGTTTTCTCCACGTTTAGGCTTCTCTGTCAGCTGGGATATGATTGGATGTGCTTTGAAGGGTCAGAGGGTGAACTTCGTGTAAGATCTCTCCACAGGCAAACAGCAATCATGTGGAGAGACTTTGAGATTTTAGGCAAAGCATGAACACACCGGACGCACATGACGCATGTTTGTCTACAGTTATTTTAATGTGGAAAACAGTCCTATTGTACGTTGAACAGGGTCTGCCTGGCAGCAGGAAGCTTACTGAAGCTTCAGAAAGTGTCCACTGTCTGATGAGCCAGCTGAGGACGGCAGGACTGAGACCGAAGCTGACGGCAGTAATTGTCTTTATGAGGATGGTAAAATTGAGTCCAGGACTACATCAAGATTTTTTGGCTTGTTTTCTAACCGTTCTTCTTTGGGTCCAAAGACATTTCACTCTTTGTTTAACTGGAGAAGAATTTGGCACCATCATTGATTTGCTTGATGCACTCAGTGCTTGTATGGGGCCACAGTCACCTGGTGATGTCGTTATATAAATCTGTTGGCATAATTATGGCAAGATGTTTTGTTGTTGTCCATAATCTGTGCTAGTGGGAGCATAAAATAGTCCCCGTCCTTCCAATATGATTCAAACCAGTTTAGCACTGTGCCAGGAAGTCCAACCCAACTTTCCAGTCTGTCTGGTAGTCGAACGCAGCATTGAGATCTAGTAACTGTCTGTGTTTAAGTGGGTGTCATTCAAGACCTTAACAAGAGCCGTTGTTTAGGGCCAGGAGGGTGTTGAGCAGTTGAAAAGAAGCCTTGTCAATGATTTTACTTAATAAAGGGAGGTTTGATATGAGCCTGTGATTGTCCATTAGTGAGGTGTCTTAATGGTCCGTGTACGTTTTGATAGTTTGTTTATTGGATTAAATCCAAAGTGGCAGAAACGAGGAAATGAACGTAATAGGCTATTCCACCTGTGGGTGGGCTTGCTCCTGATTGGTTACTGCGGTCTGTCAGTTAGAGTTCCCAACTTCCCTCTTTGCCAGCAGGTTAACAGCCTTATTTAATGATCAAAAATGTTTCAATCCTCGAATAAAGAACCCTTAATAACTGCAGTTCTCAGGGCCTGTTGGGAAGCAGCCTGAGAGGAGAGAAGTGTTGATGCCATGCAGGTTTTTACACATTTTTGAAAAAGCTTGTAGGTAGAATATCAAGGCAGCAAGAGACTCACATCCCCTATTCAAAACACAACATGTGCTATTGCTGCAATGCATTCTGGTCTATTTGCCGTTCACGTGGCTGTAAAAAACGTGTGTGTTTCTTCGTTTCAGACGTTATAAGATGGCGGATCTAGAAAGTAGCCCTATTTCAGATCACTGAAACATTTTCTGCTGCTGGAAACATCTGGATGTCACATTAACTGTAGTTGTCTCGTCAATCATGGCTGCACCAAATGACATGGAACTCATTCAGTAGTTGTGGAGATATTTCACTATTAAAATATTAAGACAAGGTGTCCGGCCTGTTGAGGATTCCACTAATAACGAGCCTTTGAAAAACATTTGAGCTGCGTCGTGAACTGGCATTATTACTGGTTCACTGCAGTTTGATCAGAAGATGATTCCAGAATAAAAACGCTTCTTTTTATAACCCTGAAATTACTGAACACGACATAGAAAATCACATGAAAAACAGGTCAAATGACGGAGTACATGTCGACACTTTTTGAAGGGATTATGAAAGGTTTTCACACAGACACACACTTCAGCCTGGGCAGGTTATTCTGATGGTCTTTGCTCTTTTATCTCCATTAAACTCTTTATGGTGGAATAATAAAACGTTCTGAAATAGTTGTAATAATGTTTCAGTAGGAGTTTCAAATTAAATAAATGTACTCATCATTCAGGAATCTGATCCATCACTACTGGCTCGGGGAAACTTAACATGTTTGTTGGGGAGCAGGTAGAGATGTTCTTCGTCCTCACAGGAGGTTGTGTGATGATCCCAGAGAGTCTGGAGAACAAGACGTCTCCAGTCATTCACCTCCTGAATGAAACGTATCCGTGATGTCCTGAGGGCCTCAATCAGTCCCAGTTAACAACCTCCCTCTCTGTCTCTCTTCCACTCCTCCTCTCTCCCTCTCAAATTCAAATTTGCTTTATTGGCATGACAGTAATTATGTAAAATATTTCCAAATCCGGTTTGTTCAGGGTCTGCAGTGTAGCAGGACTGAACAAGAAAAACACAGGTTCATTGTAAGGGACTCTCACATGCAGCCAGTTGAGTTCTGTGTGATCTGAAGCAGAGCTGCTGATCCACCTGTGAGGAGGAAACACACCGATGTCTGCACTGATGATATCTCTGTGTGACCGGGAACCTGCCATCATCCCTGTTTTTCTCTCCACCTACGCTGCACTAAAGTTAGCTTCCTCTCAGGTAACCAGCAGATTTCAGCAGAACAAATATATCAGCTCAATACATGGCATCGTATTTTAACATGTAATCAATAATCTATTCATTTATTCATTTGTAATTATTCTGATATGAACTTCCAGTGGAGTCATCAAACTTCACAGAATCTAACATTGTCCCGAATTAATGATCTGCAACTGTAGCTAATGATAAAACAATCAATACATAGCCACGATGCAACCAAAGGCTTCTTCTTCTTCTCTGATTTAACAGCGGTGCATACTGCCACCTACTGTCCCGGGGTGTGTAGCATCATACCTGTATCTTTACGATCTCACATGCAATAAAACAACAGCTCTCAGAGTCGTGCTCACTTATTTCCTGATTACTGGTCACATGACATAACTTCCTGAGCAACAGTTGTTGGAAATTCATTCCTGCCCCTTCGTCATCATCACTATCATCATCATCGTGAAATCAAGCCCTAAACATTTCAGATGTGGGTTTAAAACAGTTCAGTCAGGACCCTCGTTGTGGTTTTAACCATTAGTTGGAGCTATATGCGCTTTATTTTGGCGGTGTGGCTTGCAGACTGAATGCGCGCCACATGTGTGGGCTGCATATTGTCAGAGGCCGTAGACGTACGTGATTGGAGGGTGTATGGATCACGTGACTGTAAAATGACTTTGTGGCCGCAGCTCCTGGAAAGTGTTTTGATGTACAACGTTAATGTGCAGAACTCTAATTTCATTATTTTGTGCTTCCTGTAGGTTGATGCAGAACTTGGCAAACGGTTGCTTGAAGCTTTTAATCTATAAAAAAGATACCATGAATGTCTGTTTGGCGTGTGTGTTTCTGTGTGTGTGTGAAGGTTAATAGGGCTGTGTGTGTGTGTGGGGGGGGGGGGACGAGTTTTGGATGAGTCCCATTTGTAGCGCATCATTACTCTCTGGCTGCTGGCTCCATCCTCAGACAGGCTGATCTATAAATACAACTGGTCCAGACTCGCTGCACGGCTGATGTGTCGCTGCACGAAGCCGCACAGGGAGAGCGTGACTGAGCAGCCCCAACAAACAAACAGCCAATAGATGAACAAATAAACAGCGCTGAGAAATGAATGGCAAAGAAATGAGGGCTGGATGTTCTTGGAAAGTGGACGTTTAGACTCAGTGAGCATCGTCGCTTCGAAGGCAGTCTGTTTTATTTGTCGGTGGAACTGTAGAAATGTTGAATGAGAGATTGTGAAATGAATGTGATGTAACGCAATCAATACACAGAGACTCTGGACTGGACAGACAGAAGCAGCGATGTGGAAAGTAAGCAAGCGATGCCAGTGTTGACATCGGACTCCATGACTCAGCACTTCTTTCAGACTTGATCCCCGTCTTCTTTTCTCTTCAGGTGACCTCGATTAGCCACAGTCTTTACAAAGATCATAAAAGCACATTTCCTGGAGTCACTTCAGGAGAGAAATCCAGTGACAAAAAGTGAATGGGTGCCGTGTCGGAGTGCAGCGCTCACACCCTCACTCCTGAAGTGAACCAGATATTTTTCAAAGGTAAACAGTCGGGGGCAGAGATCAGCAGGAACTCTGTGCTGTGTCCTGTCTGACCTCGGAGCAGACAGACGCTGACGTCTTTCAATAAGGCTTCGCCAACACAGTGACAGCAGGATCTGCTGTCACTGTGTTGGCGAAGCTGTGGAGCCTCTGCGGGGGGGGGGGGTGGGGGGTGCTCCGGCAACAAACGCACATCCAGAAAACAAACTGACACTTGTTTCAAACTGCTTTTTTTGCAGTTTAGTCCAATACAGTCCACTTCTGACTGGCCAGCAGCAGCAGTAGTGTCAGCACACATACCAGGCACTTGTAGCATTTAGCTTGTAGCACTGCTGTAATTCTACTCATGGATGTATTAAAGAGCTCAAAGACGACGTTGGCTGACTTCCAGTTGGCTGCTCACAAACATGAATGAGACAAAATAATTGAATCATACGGCTCTTCATGATTTCCCAAATGTTACTGAACTGAATGGATCAAGTTCTGATAATATTCTTCTCTGTCTTAGTCTTCTTGAGGATCACGACCGCCAGATCCAGTGAGCAGTTTTCTCCTCACCATCATTTTCTCAGTTCTCTCTCACTCCCTTCATCTCGCTGCTTCCTCAGACGATCGACAGCTGAGCGTACGACTGAAGCAGCTCCACAACAAATGGCAAGGAGACAGTAAAGACAGATAAGAGAGAGCACTGGGCCACCTCGCTTTGATCAGGTCCTGTGCTAAATATTCTACATCAGCACTGACTGAAGAGGCACGAGGCGGAGGATACCATAAACACTTACAAAGGAGGGGCGGGGACGCCTCGCTCGCCCCCGATCTGGATAACAAGACTTCCATCAGGCCTCGAGCAGCTTGTTTACCTTCCACTTACTGCTGCTCCTCAGATTGCCAGATCAATATCTGCAGAGCAGCACAGCAGGGTGCTACTACACACACACACACACACACACACACAGACCTGAATGCTTCTGCTGCTTGCTGATGAGACTAAAAAGAGATATTGATATGTTTAGTTTACAAAAAATAATAACTTCTAATAATAACTAATTTCTATCAGTAGAGACCAACTGGAAGAGGGACACGGTGAGCTCGTCAGAGTCTTTGGCCTTCAGACCCCATCGTGAAGTCTTCATGTGACGGAGGTAGTCACGGTGTGAGCCGTACGGGAACATCGTCAACTGGAAGAATCCGTCGGAGAGCTGGCTCTGATGAAAACTGGAGGTGGAGAGGTGGAGGCGGGTCTTGATGACATGACAGCTGACAGCAGCAGAGAAGGCAGCAGTTTTAAATGTTTGACAGCAGCAACATGATTGGCTCACAGAGGTGTGAACGGCCTCAGTCAGCTGAGGTCCATCTAGCTAAAACTAATGCTGTCCTGCAATAAATCCTCCCTTCGTGGTCGAGCAGACAAACTACCACCAAGTGTACTGTACTAAGTACATATGTGTGTGTATGTGTGTACATGCTGGGAGTATAAAGCAGTGAGTACAGTGGAAATGTATGACCTTTTTCTATCTTTACCTATACCGAATATTTATAATGACAGGCAAAGATAGAAGAAGTATTACGTTAACAGTAAAGAGCAGCAAATAGGAAACAGAGAGACGTCTCGTTCCACTTACTTTAATAAAAGAGAGTCACACAACACCACGAGAACTTCAATCCACTGGTTTTTAATTTAGTTTCATTAAGGGAGGTTTAAATGCAGAGAGCAACCAGCAGCAGAGATCACAAAGCTAATGTCTAATATATAGCAGCCTCGACCCCCCCACACTCTGTGTGTGTGTGTGTGTGTGTGTGTGTGTGTGTGTGTGTGTCGAGGCTCAGTTGGTACTAAAGGGGCAGAAATGCTTATAGGAGGTTTTCTGCAGACTGCTGACAGAAAGCTGTTATCATCAAAATCAGGCCATAACATCCAGGAAATCACAACAAGATAAACCTGAGAGAGCGAGTGTGCACACACACACACACACACACACACACACACACACACTGAATACCATCCCACTTTCCTGCGCATGTCAGCACCAGGTGACAGAGTGAGGAGATGGGGGTCACAGTGGGCTCATCAACCTGACAATTTTCTCCAGGTAAGCAGTTTTACACACTGAAATACACACACACTCACACACACACACACACACACACGCACACACACACACACACACACAAACACAAACATAAAGAAGTGTAGACAGGGTATATCAGTATCATCCCTGTTGGGCTACAACTAACAATGATGGTTGTCATTATTTCTGACTTTTTATAAACTGCAGCCAGACAGATTGTTGGACCAACAGTCTTTATTTGCTTTATCATGAAACAAAACAGATCCAGCTAGTGTTTGTCCAAAACATTAACCAGTAAATAAGTTTAAAATGGTAAATAATCCACAACTTTTCTCACCTGAATGTTTTAGCTCTCTGTCACTGATTGCAGAAACACCTCAGTGGTCCAAATTTCATCAAATCTGTGCGAGCTGCTGTCTGGTGGCTGTTTTTCTTCTGGGAGGAAGTCCAAGGGAAAGAAGCAGATTCATCACTTAGAGGAAGACGAGCTGCTGGAGAGCAAAGCGACCGAGTCGAGCCAAAACTGGAGTGAAACATCGCTGTCACTGTTCCAAGATGAAAAACTCTTCAAGGTGAGAAGCGACGAGGAGCTGTCAATACGTTGTGTATCGGTGCAGGTTCACAACAGCCTTCCAGTTCATCCCAAAGGGGTTGGATGGGGTTGAGGACTCAGGACTCAGGAACAGTCACGTTCAACACGTTTTTAACACGTCTTGCTAATAAACAAACTAAAACAAGACACTGAATCTCTTCATTGGTCTCAAGCCACAGACGGGCAGCAGAGATGTGTATTATGATCTGAAATAAAGCAGATAAATAACTTCTATTTTAGTAGGTGTTCTCGTTCAAGGCTGTTTCACTGGTTGTGTCCAGTCAGACATGGAAACGTCATCCTCCTGCGTAGCTAGCTACATCCATGAAACTCCAGGAAATAGAGATAACAACTCTTAGAAATACATAGTGAACTGCTCTAAGCTAACATGAAGACACCGTCAGCAGCACTTTCAGTCTCATTCTGTGTCGCCAGCTTAGAGACTTAGAGACTGGCCTAGCGACCAGTCTAGCAACGTTTTGGGCAGACTTTGACCTCCGACCCTCGAGGAGAGTCTTCAGTATTTCTCAGTGAAGCTGCTGTCATGCAGTTTGTTCAGTGAGTTAAGGAGAGCGGCGGCACATTCAGCCGACCAATCAGCAGCCAGACAGAGACGTGAACGTTCATACCGGTCAACCAATCAGCGATCCCCATTATTTGTCTGGGGGACAGCTTCTCCTTTGATCTTGTTCCAAATGATCGATGAGTGTTGCCCCCCTCCTCTCACACTGCAGGTCCCCAGTCAGCACGACAGCCGTCATAACAAGTTGTTTTTTAATTCGAGTCAGAGAGTTAGATTCATACGATGAAACGATGGCAGCTTGAAAAATATGAATGATTACTGATGAAGCTAGTTAGCGTCAGTTAAGTTTTTGAATCATCATGGATATGCAGACGTGTGCGGGACGTCATACAGCCCCCGTTTGAAGCGCTGCTCTGACTGTCGGCGTGTGAAGGTGAAGAGCGTGAAGGCTGCGTGTACACTTTGTCCAATAATCTCATCATTCATGACCCCAAAATAAAGTCTTCATTTCCCGGAAAGGTCTCCAGCGCTTAGTTCTCGCACATGTTGACACTTTGCCCCCCCCCCCTGCCTCTCGCTGTGTTTCCCCTCAGGTCACTGCCTCAGATCGGGACAATGGAGCCGTGCTTTGGACTAATGGCGAATCACTTTGCTTTAATCTTGAGGACAAATGCAGCTCATCATATTTCCATCTGACAGATCTTAAATGGAATTGTTCTGCGTCTGACGGTGACGTTATCATCGGCGTCTATTTAAAGCACATTTCAGCGCGGGCAAAGCAGCAATGAACACAGGAGATGAGGGTGGTGGTAATATGACAGAGACATTCTTCTTCGACACTCCCATTTAGCTCCTCCAAATGAGAATCTATTTCTTCACAATAGAACCTATTCTTTATGATGGAGACAGAAAACTGATGGAATAATTCAATAACAGAGACGAAGCTCTTTGACTGGATTGAAGCGCGGCGCTTCCTTTAGTCCTGAAGTCCTTGATTAAAAATAGAGAGGTGCCACTCAGTGACAATGAAAAAATGAGACCCGCCTCCAACACAATAGAAGAAGTAGAGAATACAAAGCTGTGGGGGGGGGGGGGGGCAGATTAATTGATGAATTCGGTACCATGAACTGTGTCGCTCATTGTCTGAGCTACAATGAAATGTGCCTCCGACACGAATGGAATCCATTTTCCAGCCCGACAATGATTGTCTCCTCTTTATTATTACACTGATGTTTTTTTTTGTTTTTTTGATTCGCCATCTCTGCCTCAGCGTGATTCCATTTCTTTTTCAGGCTCGCCGTCCTTCATGCAAAATGAATGCCATACTCTGAAGAGAAGCTGCATTCAATTCTTTTGTTTAACCGCTGCCGACAAAATAAAAACATTTAAGATTTGTTTTGTTTGATTTGTTTGTAAGTTTTGGTCTGACTGATTGATGAATCACCATCATAAGAAGCAAAAATAATTAGTGTTAAAAAGTGTTAATAGACAGCAAGGTGTCTCAATAATACACGAGGTGGAGGGGAAATATATCCCAATGCAAAGGGACAGTGTAATCAGTGGAATGTGTGTATTATTTCACTCAGAACATGGACACTCACCACCAGCAGAAAGAGTAATAACAGCAGTTATCATAACATAACCACTTTCACCGTCATCCTTCAAGTAATCCTCTAAGATTGAGCAGTCGTCTGCAAAATGAAGAAATGGAAGTGGAGTTGTAATTACAGATTGTAGTGGACAGGTGAGTCCTCAGTTTGGGTCCAGAACTACAGAGAGCAGCTTCACCATAATCTTTGTTAGTTTTTGGTTTGGTGAGAGTCATCTGAGGGATCTGGTCATATGTCTTTGCAAGAATCATCCGCTTTTTAAAGGTTTCAGCTGAACAGAAATGTGTTGTCTGCAGGATAATCTACCAGAGCTCTGAATAAAGTAAATGATAAACACACACACACAAATGTAGAATATCACCCGACGTGTGCTTTAAAACAGAGAGAGAGGCGTTGCAGTGTATCTTTATGCTCTGATCTATTGATTCAAGCTGCCGCAGATGTCTGTGGTCGTCTTTGTTGTCTTGAAAACAAGCGTCGGTGCTCACAGCCAGACAACACTATCACAGCCCTCCCTTCTTCCTCAGATAACAGGATTGTCTGTGATTACAGAGTTAAATGATTTTGTAATCTTCCAGGCACGACAGACGAATCCTCCCAATCCTCCCGTTCACTCACGAGACGTCCTCTGGACTATGGAACAGGCTTCGGACAAAACACCTGCAACACAAACAATTTTCATCTTTCGAGAAGAAAACAAACCTCAACAGCAAATGAACAAAGGAAGCGTCACAGTTCACATCATCCCCACAAACAAGACGATTCATACCAAATCGGAACGTGTCCAAAGGGAAATATTGTGTGCAAAATACAAGTTAGCTAGCAAGCTAACTAGCTTGGCCTAGCAGTTTTCAGCCAGCCAGCAGAGAAGGCTTCAACTGATCTCACACGTCGTCTTCTGATGTTTAGCAGGTGTAATGTTCAGTTCGAATTAGCACTAAACACACAGTACAGCTGATGGCTGATGGGAATGTCATTAGTTTTGCAGGTATTTGTTCATAAACCAAAGTATTTGGCAAAGGTTAAGGGATCTCCGAGTTATTACAGTTCATCCTGAGAAGGATTAAATCCTGCGAGCAGACATTCACACTCTTCCAGCTCACTGCGAGCTGTTCCCATGATTCACTGACTCCCTCAGCTGCTGCCGAAGGCTTGATGAACAGTCCCAGAACAGGAGCGTTCACGTTACAGCAATCAGCTTTGAAGGGGTCTTTTAATAGGTATTCAGATGTTTGAGTGGTTCAATTAAAAGCCATTGCATTTATGCAACTCCTTTGTCCTCAGACTCCAGGAAATGCATCACAGCCGGGGGTCTGAACAGTTCCTACAAAAATGTCTGAAATTAATTACTTGTAGGTCATTATTTCTGCAGCTGCTGTGCCTTTAATAAATCCCTGTGGTTTGCAAATAAAATTGTCAGGGTTCCCATTTGGAAAATCTTGACTTTTTCAATCATGGAAACATGCTGGAAAATGACAAAATTCACCAAAATGACCTGAATAATAAAAAATAATGACTTGTCTCAGAAGCTGTTGAATGAAACTGTGACCAGGTTGCTGTATAAACTGAACTGCATTGAAACTTGTATTCATTTGTCTGTTTAGCTTTTGTGTTTCTTTAAAAGTTTAATTGCCTTTTTATGCCTGGGGGTGCTGTATTTAAATGAATGTACCTCGTCCTGCCTCTGGTCCATGTTTCAGACTCAGCCTGCTGGAGACCGAGTGAACGCCTGACTTTAAATTTAAGTTTGGGATTTCTTGAGGCACAATATCAGTCCACTCATTCATCCATTATTCATCCATTTTCCAGCAGTTGTCCAGGTGCAGATCGCAGCAGCAGCAGACTATGTGAGGTAGCCCAGACACCCCCCAGCGACGCCCCCCTCTGATATTGTTTTGTCTTTTTATATTTTATGTCTCATGTAAAGCACTTGTTGAAAGGTGCTCTACAAAGGAACTTGCCTTGCCTTACTAATGTTAGTGTGTTAACATGCCAGAGGTCAGTGAGTGCTCCACCAGGTTAGCATCGCCCCGCCCTCAAGATGGACAGTTTAAAAAAGATCAGAATAGATGCAGCAGATCCATTTTATTCCTCACATTCTTCTTCCTTGTAAAAACCTGGCACCTACATTACCCACAATGCAACTTGACCACCAACAGTTGTGTTGTAGATTGTGGTGTGTTACGCTAGTAGCGGCTAACGTAGCCTGGAGCCTCCGGCCTGCAGCAGAGAGGAGCAGCAGCTGCAGATCTCTGGTCAGCTCTCTTCTGTCTGACTCCACACCAACAGACTGTTTTCAGTCTCTAACTCGTCTTCAGCCGACGCTGACTCAGGTGACACCACTGAGGACATTTATCAGGCTTTCTACTACTTTAAGACATGCAGGAGAACACCTGGAAACACCTGGAAACACACGCTGAGGTGTCACACAAGACAAACCTCTAAAAAAAAGGAGAGTTTCCTCCTTCGTCCTTCAGTCAGTTCAGTTTTTGGTGTATAATGAATGTCGCAGCATTAAAGAGCTGCTAACATGGCTGTAGACATTCAGTCATGATAATTGCTTTTCTGAATTTATATAAAGCAAACAGTCACCCATCAGGACCCCATGATCCAATAGACCGCACTGCTGAGGCTTGTTGTTTCTGACCCCGGTGACACGATTGTCTTTCAGTCCCCACAGGAATGATGCACAGATGCCAGCGTTCTGCTGTGAAGTCAAGGAACCATTCACTCTATTGACAGTTAGTAGTTCACATTGTGCCACCTTTTGCAGACAGCATGGATTGATTCTTTTTGCATCTGAGGAGCCTCTTTTACTTTTCTTGTCAGTGGGCAGATAGACAGGCTATAGCAAACTGTTGTTGCCTTTATCTGCCCGTGGTTTTGGTTTGCGTGTCAGTAAATGGCACGCACCTTTTCTAGTCAGTGGATAAACAGGACGACATGAATCTCTGTTCCTCCCTGTCTTCTCTGGGAGAGTGGAGGAAGAGAGATACAAGACCGCCCCGAGGGAAATCGCCCCACATCGGATGTGCTGACAACACGACGCTGCCGAGATTAACTCTGCGAAACGCCGTGGAAAACATCCCTCCCCTGCACCCCTCCGCAGGCCATTAATCTGAGATGACACGCAGAAGACGGGCCGAGGGGCGGAGGACGTGGTGACGGCTGTGACTGAAAAAGAAAGAGGCGGTGACATTTATTTCCTGAGATATTGGCACTATCATCGACTCGCTCCGTCATGTTTGTTCAGTGCGTTCAGTAGATGAATAGGTGATGAAGTGTGTTCCGCTCTATAAATGTTTTCTATATGAGTCCTTGTTTAGGCTGTCAGGAGGAAAACAGGAAGTTGTTGATGCTTTAGAAGTCAGTGGGAGGGGGCGGCAGTGGAAGTGCCACAGAGTTGTGTAGTCCGGAGGCTTTACAGTCTCACCATCTGATTTAGTTGTTGTGAAGAAGAAGGCAAAGAAGGCGAGTTTCTCTGGACTGCAGAGATAGTTTGTCAGTAGTTAATAAGAGACTTTATGAGTTCTCCTCAGCAGTAATGTGATGTACGCCTGTGTGACTGTTGCTGTTCACAGATATGCTGCTTAGTCCTGGTTAGTCTACATGCCGGCTGACTTCTCCCAGGTCTATTCCACCACAGGAACTTACTGACCCCTAAATTAAAGCACAGCCTGTCACGGCTTTTGTTCCCACTGTGCTCCCACCGCTTTGGGAGCGAGTTCCTGAACCTAAATGTGCTCACTGCTCAGGAGTTGATAATAAATAAAGTTCCAGGTACCCTCAGACGAGGGAATACAGCAACGTAGCCTGGAGGCTGCAGGCAGCTACAGATCTCTGGTCAGCTCTCTTCTGTCTGACTCCACACCAACAGACTGTTTTCAGTCTCTAACTCGTCTTCAGCCGACGCTGACTCAGGTGACACCACTGAGGACATTTATCAGGCTTTCTACTACTTTAAGACATGCAGGAGAACACCTGGAAACACCTGGAAACAGCTGGAAACACACACTGAGGTGGAAAATCAATGGAGTTCCCCTTTAATTCTCCCCAGAGGAGGAGCCCTTTAGACTTAAATGACCCCATGACCGTCCCTCTAGCGCCGCCCTCAGGACAAACTTTACAGCCGGTAAGCTGTCGCTCCTTCTGTCCAACACAAACATGTAAATAGAGTTTAAGACTTTGTCCCTCGATCCATTGGAGGTTCTCCAAACTGGCCCTCAGTCACCAAACCTTTGAGAACTCTAGTGACAAAACACCCACTGTATTGTGGGTAAATCAATTTGAACGGCAAGCAGGGCCGTGCTGCTGAGGGACACATCAGCTTTATCTACCGGAAGAGTTTGGTCTGAAGTCATATTTGTACACTCAGGCGGCAGCTGCTGTGAGTCTCGTGGGCCGGATGTGTTATTGATGCGTTGGTGGGTGGATGCGGATGCTCCACGCTGCTCACTAAGCTGTTCGCCAGTTTTCTGATCTGAAGCGCCTTTGGCTCGACGGCGCTCTGCTGCTCAATTAGTCTAATGAGGAGAGTCAGCGTGATGTCACAACACAGAGCTGCCGGCCGCCACTCAGCCCGCAGGGCGGGACAGTCCAGCCGCCTCTTCATCACATCATCGCATTTAATCAGAGCATCTGAAGGTTTAATTATGCATACGATCCCTTAAGTCGTCTGACCTGAACCTGCTCCCATTTCTTGATCGCCAGCTTCACTTTTCACTGCAGAACCGTCCGGCCCGGGTTCCTCCACTAAAACAACGGAATTAACTTCATCTCATCTGCGTTGGTGTATTAAAAGAAGCCATTGTCAGTGATTTATTCTTCTGCTGTTCTTGTTCTGCTGCAGGGACTTCCTCTTTGTCTTGGCTCAAACAAGCAGCAGGCATGAATATAAATGAGTTAATCAATTTCAAACGCCACAGTTTGTGCGCCGGACAGCTCCCACGCTGTTGGCCTGGAAACGACGAGTGCAGATAAGACTTCCAGAGCATGCTGACAGGCGTTCAGCGCGCTCTGTCACTGTCGAGTTACTGCTGAGGCCTCAGAGACGCTTCAGACCGCCCCTGGACAGAGCTGTGTTCAAGGGCCCTTTATTTCAGAGTAAGGCTGCTGGGAACAAACACGCTCAGAAACACACATAAAGTATTTGATCATCTTCTGGATGTGTGACAGTGATGCACTTGTTGGGGGGGGGGGGGGGGTCCCTGTGGCCTTGTGGTCTATGTCTGACTGTCAACTATCAAAACAAGACAAAATGCCAAGAAATGCACTTATTAGTTATTAAGATATGGCTGTGAAACAATTTACTAATAGAACTTTTCTTTTGACATGTTGGCTGAATAAAGCAAAAAGAAAAAAAGAAAAAAAACCCAGAGTGGTTTAGCCACGCCTCTTCCTGCAGACAGGAAGTAGAAACAGGTGTGTGTTTTGGGGGAAGGGAAGCAGCCAAAAGGCACTGAGGAGAGATGTTGGCACATTTGAATGTAAATGTAAAAACTATTAAGCAATCCAACGTCAGGAAGCATCACAGCTACTCAGGTAAAGAGGGTGGTTATGAACAGACTAAGACTTGGACTCTGTGGAGTGACGGGGGACCCATTATGTGGACTGTGTGAAAAGAAATGTGCCAGAAATGGAAGCAAAGGAGCAACACCTGAAATGCAGACAATCAAAATAAAGAATGTGCCGGACGGAGAACCAGCCAATAACTCATCCCTGCTGCAGGGTTACTTCAGGACTGGACTTCTTCCAGTGCAGTCTAAACTGTGAGATGCAGCAATGTGGCGTCAAATCTGCTGGAAATCAAGAAGAAGAAGAACAACAAGTACAACTACTACTCCAGGACCCTGAACACAGACTGGAGACGGCTGTCTGAGAGGCCTCAGCCTGCAGCAGGAGGTGGATATGAGAGAGTTGGAGTGTTTATAGAAATCCCATCTATAAACTACTCATTTGTTTTGCCAAATATATGTTGAGAGGAATGTGAATGTTGGGGAGAGATTGTGTTTTTGGTGAAATGTTAAAAAAGTCTTGTGATTTAGTCAACATTGTTTCTACTCGGCCGCCATCTTTCCCTTATCTGAGTGCTCTGAGCTGCATAAACATGTTCATTAAGCTTTAGTTGTACTAAAAACAAATGAAATAAGTTGTCAGTAAATGTTTTGCAGCTTTGCAGATATGTTAATTACAACATCTCATTATGTTGATTAAAAATGTAATTCAGGCAGCATTATGCGTCTCTCAAAACCTATTTGCTGTTGCCTATTAGTATTATGTAAATGTAGTTTCTATTAGACAGAGCTGAGCCGGTCTCTGGTCTGTGTATGACACAAAGAAGACAACACAGGACATGAAGTGCAGAGAGAGGCTCTGCCTGCTGAAGCACAAAAGAAACACGGATTTAAATTTCACTTTATTGGAAGCAGCAAGGATCGACATAATCCTGACTTTTAGTCCCTCGTGGGTCAAACTCAGGAAACACTGGATCCTACGCTTCCCATAATGCAACTTGATAGTGTCTATCGTCAGAACGTCCCTGCCACGTCTTTCAAACTTTGTATGTCAGACATCTGTAGTCTCCACGTCCAAGCAGAGACGAACCTGATGACATCACTATGACATCATCAGGGTTATTAAACACACTATACATGTTTAACAGACAGACAGAGTACTCGCCGTCTGGGGCATGACATCAGAGGAAGTCCGCTTTTTAAAAAAGGTTCATGTTGCTCTGTTCCCGCCAGAGCAGCGACTCACAAACTGACACACACATTTAGTGTAATTCACATTCACACACACACAAACACACAAACTTCCTGCAGTGAGCTCAGCAGATGTTGTGAGCAGGTGTTTTGGCCTCTGTTCCAGATGAGAAGTTTGGTCTGTAATTGGAGACCTGGGGCCACGTTGGACACACACACACACACACATACACACACACACACACACACACACACTTAGCACCGGTTGGGCTTCGTTTACCAAATGTTGCAGTATGTCTCTCTAATGAATCCATCGTGCGAATGCGTGTTCACCCCTTCGCCCTCATTAAACGCTGCTGCTGCTGCTGCTGCTGCTGCCTCCTCATTGGTCCACGTGATGTCAGCGACGAGAGGACGTGTCTCTCCGTCGCTGCCGGCCGCTGAGAGGCCCCCTCGACCATCCTCCCATCAGGGGCTTTGATCGGGGGAAATGAGTCTTAATGAAGTGGAAAATGTGCAGTTTGTGTCGTCATATAAATGAGCTGATGTGCAGCAGGTTTCAAATACCTCAAACGTTGAAGTGAATGTTGTGGGCGTGACATTAGATAAACATCTTGCTGCTGGCTTGTGTGTGCTCTGAAGTACTCAGTATAGCTTCTGAAAATTGTCTATTAGGCCATGGGGTCTGTGTTGTCTTTGGGTCACCTGACCTCTCTGACCTGTATCATGGAGCTGGTCATCAACTGACTCTGAGCTGTGAGAGAACATGTGAAAGAGGTGGAGTCGAGCTTCACTGTGCAGAATGATGTATGTGCACTTTATCTCTTTATGAACAAACTAGTATGGATGTGATTCACACTCTTACTCACAGTTACAAGTAAAGTCTGTTTTCTGATGTCAAAGCCGAGAGGAAACATTCAGGTCGCTAATTAACAGAGCCCTGATTTCTATTAAAAGGTGAAAATTGTACTTTTTATTTCACATTATAACCTCTTTTAGTCTCACAAAGACATCTCATGATAACCTGAGCTGCTGTGATGAAACAGGAGCAATCAAAGGAATCAAAGGAACGTCACACCGTTAATGTGCAGCTGTAATCATCATCCATCATCATCCACCAGGCTGTTCATGTGGTCGAGTCGTGTAAAAAACACAACTGTGATTCTTCTGATCTATAAAAATGTTCTTTATACCTTGTCACATTATTGTGCACTCAGTAGTGGTACCCTGTAGGAAGGTTGACTTTTGTTGACAGGTTAACTGTGCAGCAGAGGTTACCATGGCGATTTACCTGGTTAAAGGTGAGCCAGCTTCATGAGTTAAACCCAAAGATAACTAACCTACTTTTGTTCTGTCTCTAAGCCTCGTCCATGCAGCGCCGTCTCAGGTGCCACTGACTTCATACTGAAAGATGTTGACAGGTACAACATGAAGCTTCCGTGGTGATAATTTGATAATGTAATTTGTAGGTGATAGGTTGATAAACAATCCCAGCTAACGGTATAAATACTATCTTTTTCTGGAGTCTTCATCAGCAGAGGGAGTTTGCTCAGTTGCCATGGAGATGAATCTGTTAGCGGCTGCGATTAAATCCGTATCATTGCAGGACTTCTCGTCTCTGCTGGACAAAAGTTGAGCGTTCAGTCTTGAACTTGGAAATGTTTGACAAAACAAACCCGTAGCTTATTTCCTGAGCTTTCAACTGTGTCACACAGTCTTCACCAGGATGACTTGTGATTTTTTATCTTGTGGTTGTGATGAGGTTGTTTTACTGTGTGTGGAAGCCAAACATCTGTGTTTCAGATTCAATCTCACATTTGAATTAGTATGTTCTGTACATCCATAAATATGAATAATTATAATTTGATCCTCAAACTACAGTAAGGAGATGAGAACTTCTTGCATGTTCCTGATTTAGTTGACAGTCTTGTTTAGTGCAGTGGTTATCGGCGTTGATGTCTAATGGACTTTGCTAATAATACAAATGGTTTTGCTCACAGAAGTTGTGGACGGCTGACAGACGCGTTTCTTGAGGCTGCCTGTGTGAAGCGGTCAGACACAGCGATCAGCTGGAGACATGAGGATGACTTTTGTTAATGTGAACACAGAAACTTCACTCACGTCGTAGTTTGGTCATCTGAGCTGCTCTAAAGTTATTTAATGATAAACTCCACCTAATACATTTTATTTTTACAGAATCAGAGCTGCACATTAGAATTGATCGAACATGCCTCCTTCTACCAGCTGCAGAGTCTGGACCCTCCTGGCTGTAAACTAATGAGCCCAGTACGTCTAAATGATATGCACTCAATTAAAGTCGCACGCAAATCATCCCACAAGTGTAACCCTGCTCTCAATTTATACCATTAAGCACAGCAATTCATTAAACTCTAGATGTCAAATATCACAATTTGAGAAATAACACATATTGATCTAATTAACTTTGAACAGTCAACTGAGAAAAACAACCTCTCCCTCATTAGATGAAAATATTCCTGGGTCACCGACACAGATCCACCTCAGCTCTTTCATCCCGGTGCAGTTCTCTTTATTTAAACTCTATCTGCTATTAAACATATTAAACATATGCTATTAAGCATACTGTACGTGTGTGTGTGTGTGTGTGTGTGTATTAGTTGTTCTCGTTTACATGTTTTTCAGTTTCAGTTTTTTCTGTTTTATATATTTAAAATAAGTGATCGCAGAGAAAGTTAGAAAGTACAGACGTCGTCGTCCGTCTCCTCCTGCTCTCTGTGATGAACTCTAGTTTTAACCAACGAGTGAAACGGATGGATTTATAAATATTGTGTTTGAACCAGCAGCCACCGATTCTTCGGCTGTGTGATCACAGAGGAGTAGTCTCAGCTTTACATCGTGTTTAATTTGATGAGAG